>NW_015162552.1:265007-270342 GCF_001447785.1 Gekko japonicus | reverse complement strand
CCGCTTCTTCTAGGGGAGGGTACCCCCCCGACCGACTAAGGTCAGGTACCCATTTATCTATTCGCCATATAGGGCTTTTGAACAGCTGGGTTGGCTGAAGCTGGGACTAAGGTCGGGAGCTCACCCCGACCGTGGTGGGATTCGAACAGCCAGACAGCAGTTAGAGATAGTTACACTTTGCAGGTGTTAATCACCTGCGCCACCGCTCCCCTCACCTGCGCCACCGCTCCCCTTCTTTCTTATACTCTTATGGTTCTTGATTCCAGTTTTTGGGTCAAGTTTGTTTTCCCCTCCCTGTGTCTTACTCTTCTTACCACCTTCCAAAGCAGCCATTTCCTCCAGGGGAACTGATCTCGGTTGTCTGGGGATCACTAGTAATAGGGGATCTCCAGGACCCACCTGGAGGATGGCAACCCTACCTGTGATGGAAAGAAAGTTGCAGGATGGTCTGTAATGTGTTTTAAATAGACATCCAGCTTTCATTTTAGGAACACGGGAACCATTTTTTGTACACAGTTCGCAATATGTGCAAGACAGACTCTCAAGGCATGTTTGGGATAAAGACTTTTCAATGAAAAACCTTTTTTCCTGGTACACATTTTTTGTGGCCTGATGTTAAATTCCCTGTGCAGAAACAAGGTTGATAATAGCCACATTGCAGTTCCAAAGACATCTGCAATAAATCTGTTTCTATGTATGCCTCTAATTTATAAATGTACTGGAAGAAGTCAGGATTAATAATATTCGCTTTCAATATGCGGTTGAACACTTGAGGGATTTAGTGTTTATGTATGTATGTGTGTATATGTGTAAGGGCCGTGGTGGCTTAGAGGTCTGCGGACCGGAAGGTCTGTAGTTCGGCAGTTCGAGACCCTAGTGCACCATGACAGAGTGGGCTCCTGTCTCTGGCTCCGGTTCCTGTTAGCCTAGCAGTTTGAAAGCAAGAAATAGCAAGTAGATAAATAGGTACCGCTTCGTGGGGAAGTAACAACGTTCCGTGCGCCTCTGCACTTAGTCATGCTGGCCACATGACCACGGAAATGTCTTTGGACAGCGCTGGCTCTTCGGCTTGGAAACGGAGATGAGCACAGCTCTGTAGAGTCTGATTCGACTAGCTTTTGAGCAAAGGAAACCTTTACCTTTATGTATGTGTATGTACGTATTCATTTACTTCATTTGTGTGTGCAAGTGTGATATGTATGTGTTATTTTAATTGCTGCAGCAATATCAGGCAATGGGACAATAGTGGGCAGAATAGATTCAAAGGATCAACATCCCTTTTAGGCAAAGCAGTATCACTGTAGGATCTTGGTTTTGAATCCAATGAGAAGGAAATCTATTCATTAAAGCAGCCATCCCTGGAATGCTCTTCTCCTCCATTTTGTTGTTGTTCAGTCACACAGTGGAATCCGACTCTTCGCGACCCCATGGACCAGATCCCGCCAGGCCTTCCTGTCTTCCGCCGTCCTCTGAAGTTTGCTCAATTTCATGTTCGTTGCATCTATGACACTGTCTAACCATCTCATCCTTTGCCGCCCCCGTCTTCTTTGACCTTCAATCTTTCTCCTCCATTACCCATGGTAGAAAAAGTCTCATATACTAACTTAAAAAAAAAAGTATTAAGAGATTGTCTTCTTTTATCCCTTCTATTTTGATATGGTGCATTTGAAGAAAAGTCTCCTTTTAAAAGATGTGTTTCTTTTCAACGGCACTGACATTCTTTTGTCAAGCAAAATACTTTTATTTTTAACAGTTTATTTCTTTAACATGTATTTGTTTAAGTGGCTTCCATTGAATTAATCGATGTTTTGTGTCGATTCCTTGCAAATGCATTTTTCTTCCTGCCCCCTCCCCAGGTTCTGCTTTTTTAAAAAATGTGCATTTCTTTAAGTGGGTTTTGCTTTTCCACATCTCTTTCTGTTGGGGTCTCTTCTCTTAGTCCCTTCCCCCACCATGCTTTGCTCATGACGGAGATGCTGCTAACATGCTGTTGACATAATGAGTCCCATTAGCGCCCAATTCAGCATGCTTTTTGACCAGCTCTCTTTAATGACTGTACTTTTCTTGACTGCAAAGTTTTGGAAAAGGGGGGGAAACTGTTCACTCTGCTAGATTTTAATACATGTTTACATCTCTCTAACTCGCTTTATCCTTTGCAGAACCGCACAACCTTTCGATGCTGCTATGAAGCTCCAAAGTTACACTTGGCATGCATATGAGACAAAAAGGATTCACAGGCACACACACACTTGCATATTTCAAAACATGATGCAGGTAGCGCCTTACCTGCAAAGTATGCTAATTTTGCATTTTATTGAGATGTTAAAAGTTGCATTGTTTATCGTTGAAATGGTTATTTGAAGAAATGAGATGTAATATTTTGATATTTTATAAAAATAAAGTTATAAAAGAAAACCCCAGAAGTGAATCATTTTATTAGCAACGACACAGTGTTTTGTATTCTAATATTTCTGATGCTCTCCCTCCCCTCCCCCCCCGCCCCATTGATCTCCCGGTTAACTGAAAAGCAAGAATTAACCTCAATGACAGTGCAACCAGCTCCGAGTCTATTTTGGCCTGTTCTTTAAGTAAAAAGAGCAACCTAGATGAGAATTTTGTGCTTCACTGGATATTGAAAGATGAGGCAATAAACTGCTAAACTTGAGTAATCACACACTCCCAGAGGAATGCCTCAAATGGGGTTGGTCAAAAACCTTGAAATTCTAGCCTTCTGCACACTGCCTGGGCTTTAACATTTGATGAGATTCATTATAGTGGGGGACTGAATACAAGTGTCTTCTGATTACAGACCTTCCATTAAAAGTTCCCACCAGTGTGCCTTTCCATAGAAGAGCTTCGTCAATGGGATTAAAATCTCAATTCACCCCAGTCAATTCTCCAGTAACACGATTTCATTAGAGGCAGGCAGGGAGGAAAATGGACTCGAAAGCGCTGAAACAGCTGGTGTATAAATTATAAAGTGTACTTTCGACTAAGTGAACACACCTTCCGCTCAGCCACATTACTAATTAATGTGTAGGGTAGCCGATTTTATGTAAATTGTATTCTTCCTCTCTCCTGTGCTTTGGTTAACAACAGGTTTTTTGGAAATCTTGGAAAAAAGAAAGATTATGCAAAGCTATCATCATATGAAAATAACATATTAACATACTGCCTGTGAACTGTATCCAATCAGTTCCTTTTCACTGGCGTGTGTACAAAACAATTAAAATCAAATTTATATTGCACTTCTTTAATATATTCTGGTATTAATATAATCAACAAACAAGTGTTAAAGAGTTTTACAGGCCTATTCTGCTATAAGATGATATGTTTGTTCTCAAGGTTAGCGAATATTCTCATGTTGAAGGACACTTTTTCTAAAATTAAAAATAACGTAAAATCCTCCACCATATTAAGACAATATAGCAGTTATGCCTTTGAGTGGATTCTGTCTTATTTTTGCACCTTATTAAGATTTCTTTTTAAAAATACATGCCTTCTACTCATGTCCCGCTTGATCCACTGGTATCCATGTTACCTGAAACACATTAGATTTGAATTATGGAATGTTGATAAGTATCTGCTAAATGATAACACTGGATTATACAGATAACCCTCGAGCTGGTTGTAAGAACAGCTGTTCTAATATTAACCAGACCGATGTAAACACAACAATGACCCCTATTTTGATATCAAACCAAGCCTCAAGGTTTCATGAAGTGACCCAGAGTGTTTGGCATAAACGATGAAAAGTGGCATTTCAATTATATTCTGTGATTCCCCAGAACATTCCAAAAACCTCTTCCTCAGCTCCATCAACCATTTTGTTGTCACTTTTAACACATTTGTGTTAGAACCAGGGGGTCACTTTTAACACATTTGTGTTAGAACCAGGGGGTCAGCTGTGTTGGTCTGAAGCAGTAGAACAAACTTTCCTTTAAGGCCAACAAAGATTTATTCAAGGCATGAACTTTCGTGTGCATGCACACTTTTCAAAAGTCATCAAACAAACCAAGTTGCTGAGGAGATATGCTTTCGTTGGTTATTAGCTGGGCAAGTATTACAGTTAAATCAGGCAAGAAGCTAAAAAAAAAATCTGCAAATAGTGCTGCAGGAGGAACCAGTTTGGATCAAACTGAAACATGGAAGAGGACCATTTAACTTCTTCTCTCCACTCCATTTTGCAAGCCTCAGTTAGTCTCCAGAAGCTTGTGTTTGCTGTATTGGGCAAAACGTAAGTTAATATATGACATGGTTGTGGTTGCGATAGTCATATGGGAAAGATCTCCACTACCACCACTGTGCTGCAGATTTAGCTATTTAAATATTGGCTTCTCTTATGTTCTTATGTTCTTATGTTCTTAAGCTGAGTAACATCCCTGACTGCTGAAGACGTTCTTGGAGAAATGGTGGTCAGTTCGTAGTGCAGTCAAACATTAAAAGTTGGGGGAAGATATTGATACAGTGTTGCAGTCAGTTCGTTTTTTACTCTAGCCTGAATGGTCCCATTCTCTCCCTTAAAAATGGTAATATGTACTTCAAATATAAAGATACAAGCCTGTCATGAGCAGGGGCCTAAGATGTCTGCTGAAAAGTCTGGCTCTGACAGCTTCTCAGAAATCATAGTCTGAACCAGGCAATATAGTAACATCTCTAGTGCCAGGGCATGATTTACTGGGCTGTTTCCATTTGTATGATTGCTGAAGTCATCGAACAAACCAAGTTGCTGAGGAGATATGCTTTCGTTGGTTATTAGCTGGGCAAGTATTACAGTTAAATCAGGCAAGAAGCTAAAAAAAAAAATCTGCAATCCTATCTTGAACGAGTTTTTTTTTAAAATAGTGCTGCAGGAGGAACCAGTTTGGATCAAACTGAAACATGGAAGAGGACCATTTATCTTCTTCTCTCCACTCCATTTTGCAAGCCTCAGTTAGTCTCCAGAAGCTTGTGTTTGCTGTATTGGGCAAAACGTAAGTTAACATATGACATGGTTGAGGTTGGGATAGTCATATGGGAAAGATCTCCACTGCCACCATCGTGCTGCAGATCTAGCTATTTAAACGCAGGACCTACACACTGCTACCTACAACAACACCAACAAAAGACCTTTCAGCATTTAACACAGTTTGGCCCTTAACTTGTATGTCTAAAGAGAATCCTAAGATTCAGAGGAGGCTGAAATGGACCAGTTCTATGAAGACCTACAACACCTCCTAGAACTAACACCAAAAAAATATGTCCTCCTCATCATAGGGGACTGGAATGCTAAAGTAGGAAGCCAAAAGGTAACCAAAATAATGGACAAGTTTGGCCTTGGAGAACAAAATGAAGC
>NW_015162552.1:260643-264424 GCF_001447785.1 Gekko japonicus | reverse complement strand
TAAGCTGTGGAGTCTTGTGAGCAAAATTTCTACTTTGTGAGCCACTGGCATTAAAGCTGTGAGCGAGTGATTTGGCTACTGCATCAGTTAGTTTGCCTCTGGAGCCCTCCTTCCTGAGTGAAGAGAAAAATATGTGAGCCAGAGGCTTAAAAGCTGTGAGCTAGCTCACACTAACTCAGCTTAGAGGGAACACTCCTGGTAACTGGAATGTGAATAGCTACATATTTTGTACTTCATCTATTACCAAACAGCTTTCCTTTTTGGCACTCTGGTACTAGGTCTTCACTGATGTGCTTGTTGTTGCTTTTCTCTCAACAAACCAGTTACTGAAAATAGATAAAATTGTGTTGAACTTCTATCCTTTTTACCTGACATGGGTGGTTTGCTTGTTTCCCCCCACATGTGCCATCAGATAGGCTCGCCCGCTCTGAGTTGGCAATACCTTGGAGATTTTGGGGGTGGAGCCTGAGTGGTGGGTTTAGATTCAGAGGAATTAGCTGTGTTAGTCTGTTGCTGCAAAATAGTCCAAGAGTTCAAATAGCACCTTTAAGACTAACAAATAGCACCTTTAAGACTAACCTTTAAGACTAAGACTGAGTGGTGGGTGTGGCCTTATGACACACTTCCGGTGAGGTCAGGGGGTGTGGCCTTATGACACACTTCCGGTGATGTCAGGGGGTGTGGCATATGCTAATGAGTTGTGCTAATGAGTTCCCTAGCTCTTTTTCTATGAAACGTCACCTGTAGGGACCTAACAGGAGCAGAAGAGATTAGGAAAAGATGGCACAAATACACAGAAGTATACAAAAAGGAACTCAGTGTCCTTGACACCATGATGGTGTGACCACTGACCTTGAGCCAGACATCCTGGAGTGTGAAGTCAAATGGGCCTTAGAAAGCATTACTAACAATAAAGCTATCCAAGGTGATAGTAGCCCAGCTGAGCTATTCAAAGTCTTAAAAGATGGTGCTGTTAAAACACTGCACTCAATCTGCCAGCAAATTTGGAAAACGCAACAGTGGCCACACGATTAGAAAAGGTCAGTTTACATTCCAGTCCCAAAGAAGGGCAATGCCAAGGAATGTTCAAACTATCACACAACTGCACTCATTTCACACACTAGCAAGATCCTATAAGCTAGGCTTCAGTGGTACATGGATAGAGAACTGCCAGAAGTACAAGCTGGGTTTTGAAGAGGTAGAGGAACTAGAGATCAAATTGCCAACATTCACAGAATTATGGAGAAAGCAAGGGAGTACCAGATAAACATCTACTTCTGCTTCATTGACTATGCTAAAGTCTTTGATTGTGTGGATCACAACAAATGGTGGCAAGTCCTTAAAGAGATGGGAGTAGCGGACCACCTCACATGTCTCCTGAATGAAGATCATGGCATCCGGCCCCATCACTCCTTGGTCATGGAAGGTCATGGGGCAGTGACAGACTTCATGTTCCTAGGATCCAAGGTCACTGCAGACAATGACTGCAACCATGAAATTAGAAGACACCTGCTCCTTGGGAGGAAAGTGATGGCGAATCTAGACAGCATGATAAAAAGTGGAGACATCACCATGCCAAAAAAAGTCCATATGGCCAAAGCAGTGGTATTCCTAGTAGTAATGTATGGCTGTGAGAGGTGGACTGTAAGGAAGGCCAAGTGCCGAAGAATAGATGCTTTTGCATTATGGTGCTGGAGAAGACTCTTGAGAGTCCCTTGGACTGCAAGAAGATCAAATCAGTCAATCCTAAAAGAAATCAACCCTGACTGTTCCCTGGAAGGCCAGCTACTGAAGCTGAAGCTCAAATAATTTGACCACTAAATGAGAAGGGAGCATTCACTGGAGAAGCCACTGATGCTGGGAAAGACTGAAGGTAAAAGAAGAAGGAGACGGGAAAGGATGAGATGGTTAGACAGTGTTATCAATGCAATGAACATGAAATTAAGCAAACTCCGGAGGACAGCGGGAGACAGGAGGGCCTGGCGTGATATGGTCCATGGGATCGCAAAGAATCAGACTTGACTGTGAGATTGAACAACAACAACAAAAAGTTCCTATGACATAACTCAATTGTAGAAAATCAAGCTAACAGAGATTCTGATGCTCATTGATGTTCTAAGTTTTTTCCCGTGAGGATCAATATAGTATCTTTATTGAATACCATACTGGAAATCTTGCATACAACATTTTTTGGGGTCCTCATTGTCCAAGACAAAGGAATTTCCTCAGGCTAGATTTCAGACCATCCACAATACTGTTTGGATGGAAGATTTCATTCAATGAATCACTCTACACTAGATATATCACTGAAACAATGGTGAGGTGGGCTTCTCATATGACCTGATTTCACCATCAAAATTGTTTAACATGAAGCATAGATCTGAATACTGTGTAAACCTGGGCAGAGGAATCCTTTCTGGGAAGTTGACTTGCTTAGATTTGGTCCCCTCTCCTCTCTGGAAAAATAGAACAATACCGTGCAGTGTCATTTTTAATTAAACCACTAAACAGCTGAACATGCAACTGGCCCGATAGCAATCTGGCTCAAAACATGCAACTGAAACAGCTGAACATGCAACTGGCCCGATAGATACTATATTGCTCAAAACAGCAATCAGAAATAGCTAGGAATGAAGTGAGAGTGAATCCTTAAAATATATCATACATCTATAAGGAGTACTGTTTAATAGATTCCCAAACATAAACGGGTTGTTGATCTTTCCATGCATTAGCCAATGTGTTAGTTTCCTAACCCAATTGCCCATAATAGATTTTAATTTTTGCATGCATTCTGTAATTATTTCCATCTCAATGTAGCTGTGAAATTGAGTGTCTTGCTTCTGCTGTTAGTTATCAGGTCATTTCTGAGAATAAATAGTGTATCTCAGAGAGTAACAGTGTTATTATTATTCAAAGGCTACGTGTTTGGGCAATTATGCAAACATTATTTTACTGTCAGTCAGTGAAACCTTTTCCGGAATACCTGAAACACTTGAATTAATTAGACTCTGAGAGCACCAGTGTGCATATCACTTAGCAGAGGTGGCGACCCTCTTATCCTGGTGCCCCCAACCCAAAGAAGAAGGGCGCCATGGCAACATTCTTCACTGAATTGCTCTCTCATGCTGATGAAGTGCTACCTGTCTTCATCCATCTGACAGGAGTGAACAATCACAGAGAATCAAGGTTACAAACTGTCCCAAAGCATTGGAATTACAGGACCCTTACTCAGAAGTTGCCCTACATAACAAATCCTAATGCCAGAAATAAGAAAACTAAGGACTTTAATAGCATTGTCATAGCTTGACTACTCTACTTTCCCCTTGTGGATATAATATTTATGAAGCTATAAATCTAAGAATAAACCTACTGAATCAGATAAAGTGTCCATTTATCTAGACCTACTCTCCTCTTTCAAAGTGTAGCGACTCAACTGTTTATCTAGGCAACAGCCTTCACCTATTACCTGGCCGACAGGTATGTCGGCCAGGTTCTGACATACCTGAGGGACCGCCTTTCCCCATACAGGCCCCAAAGAGCACTTTGGTCGGGGTTACAGCACCGTTTAGTGACCCCGGGCCCTAAAGAGGCCAGGCTAGCTACCACGAGGGCCAGGTCCTTTTCGGTGGCTGCCCCTATCTGGTGGAATGAGCTCCCGGAGGAGATCAGGGCTCTGCGGGACCTTTTACAGTTCCACAGAGCCTGTAAGACGGAGCTCTTCTGCCAGGCTTTTGAGTATGGGCCGCCGCTGCCCCTACCACCACCGCATATATGTGGAGCA
>NW_015162552.1:250003-259717 GCF_001447785.1 Gekko japonicus | reverse complement strand
AGAATGTGCAATTTAGTCCTTCATGTATCCATGGGATGTTAATGTTTTTAGCTTCTGCTGTTTTAATGTATCTGTTTTATAGCACTTTGTGCCCTGTAAGCCGCCCTGAGCCTGCGTGCGGGGAGGGCGGGATAGAAATGGAAATAAATAAATAAATAAAATTATTGTCCTGCATAGGGCGGTATTCAGAAATATATGAACATGGAGTTCCCATTGAGCTATCACAGTCAACAAAAATAAATGGATCTAACATCTATGAATTTGTCTAATACCATTTAAAGCCATAATCATAACTTGTGGCAGTGAATCCTGTAAACCAATTATGCATTGCATAATGAACCACTTTATTTTATTCAACATGAATATACTGCCAACCAACTTGATAGGGAGAGCCAGGTTCTAGTATTATGAGACAGGAAGAAAAATGTATTATGATTGAAGTCCTCCACATCATTCACTATTTTCTAAACCTCTATCTTGTCACCTAACTGGTTATGGGGTGGGCTGTGGCTGAGCATTACAGCAACTGCAGAAGGTCCCAGGTTCAATCCTCAACACCTCCATGTAAAAGGATGCAGGAACAGGTGATCCGAAAGACCTTTGCCTGAGAGCTCTGCAGATAAGGTACTTTCACATTTTTTTTAAAACTCCCTTGCCCATTTTTAGCCTTTCCTTGTAACAAAGGAAGACACTCTAAATTTTTAACTATATCTGTTGCTCTTTTCAATATCTTTCTTAGTTCTGCAATGCTCTTCTTGAGACTGAGCATTCAGTATATTGAACGTGGCTGATCTATAAATTTATATAAAGGCATTATGATAACATCTATTTTGCCTATCCTTTTTCTAATAATCTATAACACAGGATTTGCCTTTTTACCATCACTACAGGCTTGCTGAGTTGATGTTGCCATGGGATTGTTCATTATGATACCAGCATCCCTTTTCTATATAGTCATAGTCAGTTCAGATGCTACAATGTATACACTAAGTTGTAGTGGAATTTCAGACAGGCAATATATTCCGGAAGAGGAACGGTTTCCAAACAGTTTCTGGTCTGTCATTTCAGACAGAACCGTTTGAGAACTGGTTCCCTTCCGGAATATATTTGTCATTTCATACACAATCGCTTCTGTCCCGTTTAGGAAACGGGGCTGAAGCGTTTTACCTGTCAGCCATTTCCAAGTACTCCTCAGTTTCCTCTCCCGGTTCTGATGCGCTTTTCCCCCGGTGTTTTTCACCCACACGGGCGATCTCCGGCTCTTTTTTTAATGCTATAATGGAATAGCATTATATCAATCCCATTGGAATGCATGGAGTGTTTTGTTATACTGCTATAGCGCTATAGTGCTCTAAAGTGAACATTAAAAAAAAAGCTGGAGATTGCCCGCACGGGCGAAAAACACCGGGGGGAAAGCGGGAAAAAGCAGTGCAGTCTGAAATGGCAAACTGCTTCAGATCTAGCTCTTTACTGGAAGGGGGAAGCCATGCGTGAAATGGCAGCCCTATACCGGTTGACTTCAAAATGGATCATTACCGGCTTGAAACCAGGTGAAACTGGGTAATGTGAAATTCCCCGTAATGTTTTGCCCCAATGTGCATCATTCTACATCCATCCAGGTTGGAAAAGACCTTTTGGAGTCACAGCTTGCTTGTGATTTCACCATTTGGAAGAATGTGTCATCTGGAGGCTTGGCTACCTTACTGCTCACTTCGGGGACTTTACAAGTTATATGGGCGCCATTCACACACCGAATTTGCCGTGGGAGAGCCACGAATGTTGGGTGGATTCTCCAGGTGCGATCACACCGCAACATCTGGTGGGCATAGCGCACCCGTGGCCAACCCGTGGCGTGCCGCCAAAAATGCGCGGTTAAAAACTACCTGCACAAAAGTATTGGCAAATGGTTTGACACGGGCTGCCGATGGACTCCATCGGTGTGATCGCGCTGGCGCAGCTTTTCCGGCTGTCTTTGTTGAAGCACAGGTGCTGAGGGACGGAACCGAGTTGGCTGCGATTTCACAGCACTTTTCGCCCACACACATTGTTGGTTTTTACCAGGGGTCATTTCGTAGAAAAAGAGGTGCAGGAGCTCATTAGTATAACTCATTAGCATAACTTATTTGCATATGTCACACCCCCTGACATCACCCGAAGTGTATCAGAAGACAACACCCACCACTCAGGCTCCACTGGACTGTTTTGGATTGCTAGCTATCAGGGTGTGTGTGTGTGCAGATCTGTCCTCACAGAGGAGGGAGAGCTTGTACCTGAATGAAACTTGGTCTTAAAGGTGCCACTGGACTGTTTTGGACCCGGGGGAAGTGCTCTGCAACTTACCTGGCTGCTTCTTGCACTGACTGAGGGCTGCTGGGAGCAGGGGGTGGGGCTTATTGCATGTGCCCACATGCAAGAAGCCCCACCCCCTAGGCTCTTTACTGCCGGAGCTCCGCTCCTGTTAGCTCCTGCAGGAAATGACCCCTGGTTTTTGCTTTTAAAAAATGTTTGTAAGCTAACTTTAAAAATGTTCCTGGGGTACTTTCTAGCAGAAAGGGAGGGTTAAGTCTTTTAAAGAAACAAGCAGATACATGATGGATCTTTAGATTATGCCACTAGTCCCCATACAGATGCTTGGAACTCCTGCAGGAAATGACCCCTGGTTTTTGCTTTTAAAAAATGTTTGTAAGCTAACTTTAAAAATGTTCCTGGGGTACTTTCTAGCAGAAAGGGAGGGTTAAGTCTTTTAAAGAAACAAGCAGATACATGATGGATCTTTAGATTATGCCACTAGTCCCCATACAGATGCTTGGAAGATCCTACTGCTTACTTCTTTTTGTTCTGAAAACTATCATTTTCACTCAACCTGTTTTTTTAGATGTTTAGCTGCATGTAATACAACAGCTCCATTATCAGAATCTCACATTTTGTTTTATGTTAACAGCCCCACATAGCTGCCTTGAATGTTGCTAGGGAGGGAGCATTTAACCCTTTGTTCTTGTGCTTCTTCTGTGATTCAAGTAGACTCTCTGGTGAAGCTGCAACTAGTGCCATGAGAAGAAAAAGATAGTTACAAAGTGTTCTACAAATGCTAAGGAGATTAAATGTCAAATTCTTGTACTGTAAATGTTGGGAGACAAAAGTTCACATTCATGAGATAAATGAGGACACCGGCAATTTGAAACTTGACCGTTCATGCTAAATAACAGATCCTGGCTTGTGAGGAAACTCCAGTCTGTCTACCTTTTGCTTCTTCTCTTGCCTTTCAGAAAACCCCTCCCTGTAATGCCCTGTCTTTGTCAGGTGGCTGCATAGGGTTGGCACTACACAACAAACTGGTTTATGACTTCAGATGACATTCCATAATTAGTACTATTGTGGCTAAAAAACAGATCGCAATAAAAACTCATTAGAAATTCTGATCTGGTGCCAGCACACAAACTCTGGTATTCAGACATCGCAATCAGGATTTGACCAAACCATGCTTCCTGAACAGATAAGAGGTATTATCCTTTAGGCCAAAAAGGCTGATCATCTTCCATACAAACCTCAGAGTTGTGGAATGGTAGTGAATGCTGCAGGAGAGCCCTTCACTTTGCCAGAGGTAAGAAAAACTGGTCCAGACTTCTCAGTCTTGTCCCATCTCTTCAGTGTGTCACACAGGGGTCATTTCCTGCGGGAGCGCACAGGAGTGGAGCTCCGGCAGTAAAGAGCCCAGGGGGCGGGCACATGCAACAAGCCCCACCCCCTGCTCCCAACAGCCCTCAGTCGGGCCACGAGGAGCAAGAAGCAGCCAGGTAAGTTGCAAGTTGCAGAGCACCCCCCGGCCCGCCTTCAGGTATGAGCTCTCCCTCCTCTGTGAGGGCAGATCTGCAAGTTCTCTCCCCCCCCCACAATAGCTAGCAATCCAAAACAGTCCAGTGGAACCTGAGCGGTAGGTGTTGCCTTCTGACACACTTCCAGTGATGTCAGGGGGTGTGGCATATGCAAATAAGTTGTGCTAATACGTTGTGCTAATGTGCTCCGCAACCTCTTTTTCTACAAAATGACCCCTTGTGTCACATGAATGTGAAAAATGCCCAGGTCGTTTCCATGGTGAAGACACTGCAGACATGGAGGTGGTGAAAATTGCCATCAAGTCACAGCTGACTTGTGGTGATCCTGTAGGGTTTTCAAGGCAACAGACCTTCAGAGGTCGTTTTGCCATTGCCTGCAGGTAAAGACTCTGGACTACCCGATGGTCTCCCATCCAAATACTGACCAGGGCCAGCCCTGTTTAACTTCTGAAACTGGAATAGCCTGTGCCCTCCAGGCCAGGGCATTGCAGGCATACACTTGCTAAATTCTAAGTCAATGGAAACCTGGAAACCATCACAGGCTATCATGAAGAGACTCAGCTCACGTGCTTTGACAAGTGAAGCCTAAACAAGAGTGACAGAGTAAAATATACCGACACAAAAAGAAGCTGACAAGTAAAGAATTTTTTTTAAAAAACTTCGAAATCGGAATAGAGAAAGGAAGGAGTCATCAAATGAATTGAATCATCACCCCAAAAGAAGAAGGTATTGACTTCAGTAGCCAGCCTTAGGAAAACTGGGTTTGAGAGGAGTGATCTGTACCTTCCTTCGTCACTTTAGATCTTGGCCTTTTGCAAGGTAAAACGAAAATCACAATCACGTGTTTCTGTCTCTAATTTTAATGTTGAGAAGAGATTATGTATGACTGATGTTCCCTAGAGGGAGAATGAAAATGCAGTGTGGATCACCAAATCTACAGTGGATTTCTAAGCATATGGTCTCTTCAGTGGCGATCACTGACAGGTCCCTGTTAGAAGAAGAATGCCAAGGACAGCATTAGAAACTCCATTCGTGAGGTAACAGGAAGACAGGTCACTTCGATGCTGGGAGAAAAACACTCATTAAAAAGGAGGGGGCAAATCTCTGAAGATTAAATTTAGAATGTATCCGGTATGTGCAAGGAGACAACTTTTCTTTCCTATTTTATCCTAAAGCAGAATACGTGCCACAGAGTATCCTTCTGTTTCCTTTGAGGCAAATTAGATCAAAGTACTCAGGATCTCTTATGGAACAACTTATGCAGAATTAGAAGTGGTAACTCGAGCCAATGGGTTTAGGCAAATCTAACTGCACAGGATTACACGGTTAGAGAGATTCATAGCACTGCAAGGATTACCCCAAATCCACACCCAACATTCTATTGAATGAACACTTAACTCTTCAGTAGAGTTATCATGAATTTCTCTCTTTTGAGAGTCTGAGGCTGGTTAAGTACACTTCTACAAAACCTCTTTATTCATATCCCAAACAATGTAATTGCCACTGATTCAAAGGTTGCTGTTATGGTAGTTGAGATCAGTGTAAAGTCTTCCATCTGCATGCCCCCCGACACACAACACACACTGTATTTAGTATGTTGAACAAACAATATCCAATCACTTAAGTGCAAAGAAAGTAATAGTTAATTTTCACCTAAATCAGCATCTGACATGAATTTGTAGGACCTCCCTCTGGTGAAAAATTTGTAGAAACTTTGGTTTGAGCATTAATGTTTTCTCTCAAGATGGAAAGTGCTTCATACTTATCTGCCAATTTTAGTGTCATCTTGCAGCTTTGCTCATTTACCTGAGTCATAACCAATTATTGTTGCACATTTGATTTTTCACAGTGCACACGATCTGTGTCTGTGGTACACCTATGACTTGCACAGTGTTCATTCACCTCTCTGTCTCTCCCTCTCTTGGTACAAGAAAATGGCAACTGAACACTCCCGTCAAGATTATGCTAAAAATTGTAGGGCACTATACAAAGGCTTGTCTGTATTAATGGTAAAGGAATGCAGATATCGGAGCTGCGGTGGCTCAAGTGGTTAAGACGCTGAACTGCAGGCTGTGGAAGGTCAGTAGTTCAGCAGTTCGAGACCCGGGTGCCGCATGATGGAGTGAGCTCCCATCTCTAGTTCCAACTCCTGCCAACCTAGCCGTTCGAAAGCAAGAAATTGCAAGTAGATAAATAGGTACCGCTTCGGTGGGAAGGTAACAGCATTCCGTGCGCCTTGGTGTTTAGTCATGCCAGCCACATGACCACGGAAACGTCTTCGGACAGCGCTGGCTCTTCGGCTTAGAAATGGAGATGAGCACTGCAACCCTAGAGTTGGATTCGACTGGCTTTCGAGCAAGCGAACCTTTACTAATGCAGATATCAACATTTATACATCAAACTCAAAGCTAGACCAAGCAATATCAGGCCTGGACTCACCCCTTTCCCCCCACTACTGACCACCACTTGAATAAATCCTTTATTTGAAACCAAAAATTGCTTCCATTTCCCTCAAAACAAAACAATTTGAGGCTCTCTGGTGTGAGCAAAAATATTGCTAGATCTAAAGAACCACAAGAAGAGCTCCATTTATACAAAGGACCCTCCTCACCCCTGTTTTTCTGTCGTTTGCCTTGCCATATCAAAGCTGCTCCAGAAGGTCACAGGAACACATTTCCACTCATGCAATAGCAGCTTCCAATCCATTATGAATAAATGCTACCGGAACACATTTCCACTCATGCAACAGCAACTTCCAATCCATTATAAATAAATGCTACTGTGCAAATCAATACATCTGATTCTCAACATGGCAAACAATGTGAGGAGGGGCCTTCAGGGGGATATAATGTGCCCCCAGCAAGACCTTGCAGATTCCTGATGTCTTACAGTGACCACTGAGGGTTACAGGTGAAAATAAGGGGAACCAGACAAGTCTAAGGTAATGATGAGCAGATCTTGCAATCTCAAGGATATTGTCATGCTTATCATTGCTGGGGTTCATTCCTCATTCAGTTACTGATGTACATGGCCTTTGGCTATTCATTAGCGCTGCTGTACTGTTGCTGTGGTCCTTTTCATTATCCATTTCAGTTGCTCATCCCCTGAGGTGATAAACTATTGAAAGCACATTACATTGATGCTCCAGAATCTATACTGATTTCCTACAACTTTCCAGGGAACATTTAAGGTGTTAGCTATGATCTATACAGCGCTAAATATCTTGGAGCTTAGATCTAAATCCCAGAGACTGACCAAAAACTGCACCATTGACAATATAATCCATTTACCAGTCACAAATATAGATGGCATAAACAAAGCCATTCTTAGTAACTTCTTCACATCCAGGGGTCATTTCCTGCAGGAGCACACAGGAGCAGAGCTCCGGCAGTAAAGAGCCCAGGGGGTGGGCACATGCAACAAGCCCCGCCCCCTGCTCCCAGCAGCCCTCAGTCAGAGCAAGAAGCAGCCAGGTAAGTTGCAGAGCTCCCCCCAGCCCCCCGGTCCAAAACAGTCCAGTGGCACCTTTAAGACCAAGTTTTATTCAGGTACAAGTTCTCCCTTCTCTGCGAGGACAGATCTGCACGTTCCCCTCCCGCCGCCCCCCCGCAATAGCTAGCAATCCAAAACAGTCCCGTGGAGCCTGAGCGGTGGGCGTTGCCTTCTGACACACTTCTGGTGATGTCAGGGGTGTGGCATATGCAAATAAGTTATGCTAATGAGTTATGCTAATGAGCTCCTGCACATCTTTTTCTACGAAATGACCCCTGTTCACATCCAGGAGTCTCCTTTCTTTTGGGTCCATGCCTAAACACAGTTTTAAGAACTTTCCCATTGTATCTGGGCCAGCATATGGTATTCAGAGTTGAAGAGTAGAGTACTGCGATGTTCAACTATTTGCTGTTTTTGGTCAGATATTACCAGCCTGAGGGTGGCATATAAAACTACCAAATGACCAAGAAGTAAAAAAATTACCAAGAATCCTGTGACACTCCAAGACTAACAGATTTAATGTGGTATAGCCCTTTGCAGAAAAGAGTCTGTTTGAGCAGATATAGATAAAAAGAATGCTGTCATCTCAGGGTTAGCTATAGAAGACACCTTCTATAGAATTACACCAGTCTAAGTCAGTTGAAATCACCAGGCTTAGTTCTGCACAGAACTGTAGTGTTAAAGATCCATGTTCAGTCCTTGGTTGCAACCCTAAACACATTCCCTTCCAGCAAATGAGATGTTAAGCATTACTGGAGATATTACTGGACAGTCACTTAAACAAAAGATAACTAAAGGAGAAGACCGACCCATTGGATCTGTATTTCCAGAACCCCCACGATTTCCTGTTTTTTTTTGCCATAGAAACATACAGACTTCGCTTCCTTACCAGCCAAGCTATTCAGCCAGAAGCTAGGCTGATTACAAACCAGTGTTGTTGTTTTGCCAAATACTGCTGGTACCTCCAGCAGAGATCTGCTGAAGGGTGCGGACTTAATTATATTGCATCTTCCCCACTGTTGCAGAACACTAATCCTGACTCACTAGAGTCCAAAAACCTTTATTTGGTTGTGGAAATTATTTCAGGATTTTATTAAAATCAACAACTGCAGCAGACAGAAACAAATTTGCTCTCGTTCAGAATGTGAGAAAATTAAAGGTGGAGCTCTGTACAACAAACCAGAAACACAGTCCAAAAACACAATCCAGCACTTTCCCATTTATTCTAGATGACAGCATGCAGCATCACTAGTGTAGATGCTTAAGAGGCATCCTCTGATACTTTCTGGCATTTAAACAAAAGGTCACTCTTTAGGACTGTTCTGTGTCCACTTACAAGTAGTTGGTAGAACCTCATTTAGGAGCTGACTTTGACTCGAAGGCAGTCAAAACCTGGAAAATGCAACCAACACTGTTGCTTCAATAGGAGTGATGCCCCGGCAAACATTGCTGTATTGTTTTCATTGTATTCTTAGCAGGCAAATGTCTTCTGTTTTTTATCTAGAGAACCATAAAGAAGGGTAAAACCATTACATATAATGTAGACATCCAATACTTTTCCTTTAAAGGGAGAAAAAATATTGAGACAAAATACTTTACTTCAGGAATCAATATTAAATAATGCGTGATGTTTCTTTGGTTAGTGTCACAATAGGATGATACCAGCTAGATCTGCTTAGCTAACTTTCAACCATAGTTCCTGTTTACACCAATAGATTATTAAAGGCAAAAGGAGTGTCTGTGGTATTTTTGGTTTTCCAACCTTGTAAGTGGTGAAAAACAGATAAAGACTGATTACACACAAGAGCTGCGCCACAGTCACGCCTCCCTTCGCCCTGCTTCTATTGGTCAATTTCCCACTCGAAGCCGCGTGGCCGCATTTTAACCCGCGGCTTCGCCCAATTTTCCCCATGGTTTCATGATCCTGCCGCTCTTAACCACTACACCAAACTGGACAATTACTGGAAGGATTCTGCATTGAGTGGCAGGGTAGTGGACATAAAACCATTAAGCCCAGAGGTTAAAATTACAAAATCAAACCTCTGCATGGGACAGTGCATTTTTGCATATCCTACATTTTGTACAAATCAAACCATTGCTACCATAGTCAAGTGTATTCAGATTTTTAGTGTGATTTTGATTAATAGATTGATTCTTAATGAAGACTCTTAAAATAACCCTTCTCTCCCCCCCCCCCACCTTATCTAGAAAATCACCATATGTTCTTGGAGAGAAGAAAGAAACAAATAGGACTTACTACATCTCTTAAATATCCAGTTTCTATTACAGACTTCTATTTGAATAAGGTAAAGACTAAGGCAATAACAGGAATCAAGGTTCCCAAAGGCCAGACACTGAATCAGGTTGTGATATGTCAAAATAGAAAGCT
>NW_015162552.1:248839-249983 GCF_001447785.1 Gekko japonicus | reverse complement strand
GAACCATTTGTACAGAAAGCTTTGTGCACATACAATTTGGTGTGCCCTAACCCACAGGCTGCGCATCCACAGGCAATTTCTTTTATACAAGACCACAGAGTGGGGAAATAAATACCAAGGAACTGGAGTTGAGGGTGGTTTTGGGGGTGGCAGGTTGCTATTGTGATTGCTCATCCAAAGGTTGGATAAAGATGAACGAATGTCATTCATATCTCCCAAACTAGCATCAAACCTTATTCTGCCTAAGCAGTCTGCCTTTGAAACACAAAGTCAACACTAGTGGGGGAGAGAATAATAAAAAATAATGCATTTGAAAAGGAATAAATGCTTGAGACAGGATCAGAATTTGCCTGTTGTCAAAGTGGCATAGGCCTCTGGCTGGAAACTGAACATTCTATAGTACATTTTTGTAAGTCCTCAAAGCAACTTGCATTTCCAATAGGACTAAGCACTCATTGTCCAAAGGAAATGCAAGAAAGCACACACACACCCCCTCTGATCAGTGTCCATTCACATAGCTGGGCAATGTGCGGAAGTGTCTCAGTGCAGCTTGCAGTGGCTATCATGATGCGGAGTCTTAAATGCCTCTTCTCTTCAAGACCAGGCAAACATGAACTGACAAGCACTGTGTTTTGCCCTTAAGGCTCCTGTCCAGAGCGCTGTATAGCTAGGAACTCCCCGCTAAGCTGTCTCTACCACCCCACCCCCTTCTGTGCACACTCCTGCTTCCTCAGCAGTTGTTCAATGCAACCCAGCATCCACATGAGACACAGCTAGACATATCTGCAACTATCATAAGAGAGCTTTGTCTTCATTAAGATTCAGCAAATTATTATGCAGCAATATGTGGGGATTTTCCTCAATTAAGCCACAGGGTGAGAGATCCATAACCAAATGAAGAAAAGAAAACACGATGGTCTCCAATATGGCATGAATAAAGATGATGGGTGATTTGTTCAGTACAAAAGGTAAATTGCCTTTCATTGCGTGTTGTATTCATTATGATATAAATTGTTTTCAAGTAATGATGGTGTGTTTTGTCATCCTTCCCTTCCATTTTGAGCCCCTTTTCCCATTTACGTATGTTTTATCAATCCACCTTTCATTCTAGTATGTGAAGAGGCTGCTGCTCATGGAAGCTTGT
>NW_015162552.1:243030-247592 GCF_001447785.1 Gekko japonicus | reverse complement strand
AGATTGCACTATTGTAATCATTCACCTCCTACATTTCCTTGTCCAAACATGAAGATGCAGAAGAAGAATTATAACAGCCAGGGGTCGCTTCGTAGAAAAAGAGCTAGGGGGACTCATTAGCATAACTCATTAGCATATGCCACCCCCCTGACATCACCGGAAGTGTGTCATAAGGCCACACACCCCACCCCCAACGGACCTGCAAGGCCGGCGGGAGTGCAAGGAAGCCCCGCTTCCGCCCTCCTCCTGGCGGAAGGAGGGCCGGAGGCGGGGCGGCCGGAAGCAGGGGGCGGGGCTTCGTCATGTGCCCCGCCCCCCATACCTCACCGGGGGGAACTGCGATCCCCCGCGATCCCCCCCGAAATGACCTCTGATAACAGCCCAATATCTAACAAAGTGTGGATCATCACGTAGCCTCCACATCAGGACTACACCACCTTAAGCTCACACATTTGAATTGGCCCACAGCTACTGTACTGGAATTATAATATCGACGCTGTATTCCACAAATGTTCAGCAAAGGAAGCCCATGGGACTTCAAAACTTGCCACACATTACACACGAAAGTCCTTTCCTGCAAAGTGTCCTTAGACAAGGACTGGATGTGGAGAGCCCCCATTGTCTCCTGACATGAGGAAAATAAAACCCGGTGACAGGATAGAGTCTAATGTCTTTACTTGCTTTGATAACAATGACAGTGGTAAACAATGGCCGTCGTAGTGTACGGGCACGCTTCTTAAATTAAACACAAGATAGCCAAGGGCAGTGAGAAGTCACGCGCACTCCTGAGACTGGCACATAGAATGGCCTTGTATTTGCTTAAAGATGGAAACAAACACCATTGGCATAATGATGACCAGACTATCTGATTTGTGGGTGAGGAGGGTTGGTGTCAGCTCCCTTGATGTGAATTCTGTTATGATTCCCCCCTCTCACAGAAATGACATTGACATACGAGTGTGGGGTGGATTACATCCAAAGCCTGAGTGTGGGCCAGAAGGACATTATTGGACAGGGCACAAAGCTTTTTTATTCTTTTGAAGCAAAGCATAATCAAACACTTTCAATACGAATCCTCCATAGGATTCGGGTGGGGGGTGTGTGCAGTGAAAGACTAAATTATCTCCATTCCTCTTCAAGGCCTACAGAGGCGTATAAGGAACACACATACACATCCCTCCAACCCCGACTCCCCTGCAATTTCTGAATGTGACATCTGTACAATGCTAGAGGAAATATTACGCTTTTTAGCCTTATCTTCTCTATCCTGACACTTCCAATTTATTCATGGCCACTACGATGATACTCATTTTGTAGCAAGGAGGAGCAAGGAGCAGTCCCTCTGGGCCAATACTGCTCTTCTTGTGTACATAAGCCGTGAAGGAGGGGGGACAGAAGGGATGAATGGGGAGCAGTGGAACTCTAGACAATTGCAGATCTGTGACCCAGAAAGATGTCTTTCTAAACAATGGTGTAGCCATTAGATCCCTGTCATCTCCATCAGATGGGAAAGTAGGCTACCTATAGGAAGCCTGACCATGGAATCCTTATTTAATGTTTCCAAATATGCGAATTTTTTTTACAGTTGCACTTCATTGTAACAATTTTAGTTCTTCCCCGAGATTTCTAAACAAGTCTGAAGGCAATAAGAGAGCCAATGTGATGTAGAGGGTAGATATTGGACTAGGTCCTGGGAGACAGACCCAGATTTGAATATGCACTCTGCCAAGCAGGGCCGGCCCCAGGTTTTTTTCCCCCACTAGGCGAGGATACCTTCTGGCGCCGCCTCTGTGCGCCCACCAATTCCTGGCACCCACCCCGGGGGTGGCAGGCAAAGAAAGCCCGTCTGCTGCTTTAAACGGGGCCCTTTGCTGGATCTCTGACTATTGAAAGTCAGCCCCATTGAGTAGATGTGCCTCGGATGGGGTTACGCGCCCGGCTAGTTGGAACCGCCCTTGGTGGAACCTGGCCAGTCCATGGTGCAAAACGACCCCAAGGCGTCGGGAGGGACTCCTGTGTCTCCAGGCCGGGGGTGTGGGGGGGAGCTAACCCGCCATCCCTTCCAAGGTGCTCGGCTGCCCGAAGCCTCCCTTGGATGCCTGGATGGTGCTCCACTGGACCGGGGCCATGGGTTGCAACCCCTCCCTGCAGGATGGAAGGAGCGGCAAAAATCTCGCTTCTGCAGCCTGGAGCGGCGCCGGGACTCGGGAGCCGCTGCCTCCTCCTCCCCTTCAGAAAGCCTTTCGCTGGCAGGCGCACCCAGGAAAGCATCTCTCTCTCTCTCTGTGCCTCTCTCTCTCTCCAGCACCGAGTTGTGTTGTAGGGGATAAAAAGGAGCAGGGCAGAGACTGAGGTAAGCTGCCTTGAGCTCTGGGGACTGACGGCAGAAGATGGGAAATACAGATCGTGTCTTTTGGTGGGGTGGGGCAACAGGCCAGGCTGCACCCTTCCATGAGGTGGTGGCATGGCGCCCCTAGGCAAATGTCTAAAATCTTCTATGGGTGGGCCAGCCCTGCTGCCAAGGAAGCTTGCTGGGTGACCTTGCCCCAGTCACACCTTCTGAGGGCCAAATTGTTGTGAGGAACCCAGACCTGACTTGGTTTCCCCACAGTCACAGAGCAACTGCAGGCTCTGGGGAACCTGAACCCAACTTACCACAATTGGCGACATGTAGCTTGGCAGGACAGTACAGGCTAGCAAAATCTGTTGGCATTATTAAATAATACCGATTACTCATTTCTGTGTCAATTGCACACAAATGGTGCATAATCGTTGTATAACATATAAATTCTCCCAATATGGCATGCAATAAATAAACAGCATATAAATGACTTTAAAATGACATAACAAAGACAAAAGAATAAGGAACACCAGCAACAGAAATGAACAAAATGGAAAATCTGCAGTGACAACTAGAGCTGGCAACAGGCCTGAACAAAAATGTCCTGCCCTTTTAATAGAGGCCTGATGTGTGAGAGCTTTTCAGGAGGTAACACCCCATCACTGTCCTTTGACTAAAGGGACAGGACATTTTTTTCTTGGGAGTTGGTAACCCTAACAATAACATATGAATTGAAATATGAGAAGGGGCATATTTGCGCATCCATATATATTACTTCCTGGACCAAGAACCATGAGCTTACATGTTTGATTCCTATCTATCTTTACAGCCTTTCGTTCAACGAAATGTTTATTTTGACACATTTTCAAAAGGGGATCCTGTTGTCAATGGGTAGGCACATTTGCATTTGCACAGAAACATGCTTTCCGTTTGAAGCGTGTTGACAAACACATCTCCATTTTGTACACATTTTGATATACCTCTGATTTAGACTCTGAGTTCCTGATCACCATTTGCCTTCAGTTTAAAGAATGCTGTGGCAGGCGGTCAAGCTTGCTTATGACATTGGGTTTTTTGCCAATCTCCCACCACCCTTAAGAGAGCTCTAAGGGATCCTGTCACTGAGAGAAACTGGGCTTGAGTCATGACTTCTGTTAGGTGACTTACTCCCTCTGCAACCCTGTAAACAACAGCATGGGACTAGTGCATGGGCACAAACTTCAGTCCCTGGTGCTTTTATGGGGGCAGAGCCTTTGTTTAACAAAAGGACGTTTGTCCTGGTATCTTGAGGGCTCCTCTCATCTGTGGGACCCTGTGCATGCCTGTCCTTCTCCCATCAACAGTCTCCAATAAGTGAGATGATCCGATCATAAAGGCAGAGTCCATGCTTCAACCTGTTTCCATAGAGTGTTGCTCTAGGTTCCAAGGCACTGCTTGTATTCTAAATATAGACGCATATGCACAGGGGCTCTGGGATGGTAATACCATCAGCACCATAATGATCCAAGAGCCAGTTTGGTGTAGTGGTTAAGTGCGCGGACTCTAATCTGGGAGAACCGGGTTTGATTCCCCACTCCTCCACTTGCACCTGGCTGGATGACCTTGGGCAAGCCATGGTTCTGATAAGAGCTGTCCCTGAAAAAGAGCAGTTTCTGTCAGAGCTCTCTCAGCCCACCTACCTCACAGGGTGTCTGTTGTGGGGAGGGGAAGGGAAAGGAGTTTGTAAGCCACTCTGAGTGAAGGGCAGGGTAAAAATCCAATCTCTTCTTCTTCTTCATATGCACTTGGAAGAAGCCCCTGTAACAACCTGCTGGATTTACTAATGGATTGAGCTAATATCATCCCAACCCGTGGTAATTCCTATTCGGAGAAATTCAGTGTGACATTCACAGGTATTTAACTGATTTTGAGACCTCCGTCAGTGATCATTTTACTTGCTAACCCAAAAATAGCAATGTAAACTAGTTTGGAAATAGATAAGTTACTCTCAGGGAACCTCCCATGAGCTGAGATTTGAACCCATGTTTCCCATGCTAGAATCCAATAATCTATCCAGTGTTCGCCGCTGGAAACCATGTGGCCATTTGCATCAGATGAGATATTTATTTATCATATCTCTGTCCTGTTCTTCCTTCAAGGACCTCAGGGCAGCATAGAAGCCATATAATCTTCACCAGAGGTCATTTCGGGGGGGGGACGCGGGGGAACCACGGGCGAGGTG
>NW_015162552.1:230236-237736 GCF_001447785.1 Gekko japonicus | reverse complement strand
GGGTGAAGAACAGTGTCAGCTAGATGCTATGCTAGATGCTATGCAGCTGCTGCTAGGCAGCTTGCAGGCTGTTCCCCATTTCCATCCCTGTCCTGTTTACTTATTTAAGGTGTTTAAATATATATTTGCACAAGTTACGCAGTGATCCTAAACATAGTTACACCCTTCTAAGCCCATTGATTTCAATGGACTTAGAAGTGTGAAACTCTGCTTAAGACTGCCCTTGGATTCTTAATAATGCTTTCCACCAATTTTGGGGGCATCAGTGACAATATTTGTAATTTTGTGGGATCCCTGCTAGATCAGTTATAAGAACTAGCATGGCCCTGGCTACCTTCCAGTCCTCTGATAAGAAAGCAGATTTTAGTCAAAACGCAGATTTTAGTCAATAGCTCAGCAATCTAACATTTGACTTTTTTGCCACTTCATAACTTGTTAGTTCTAAGACTTCAGCTTCTGTCACCCCCATCTGACACCTTTCTAGGTGCTAAATGGCAATATAAACTAGTCATTATCATATTTACACAGTACTGATGACAAATCACATGCTGCCAAATGATACACTTCATTTTAGCATCCAAATGCACAGGAGGGTACATGTGTGCTTATATGTATTTGTGCTCAGTCCATTTTCTAACACTGAGAGTTGCCTGCTGCTGTTTGGCTAGTATACAACTTTGCTAGCAATGAAGACAATGGCTCTGGCATGGGCTGTCAATGGCTATTCATACATTCTTCCAGGCACTGGCTAAGTGTCAGAATGAAGATTAAGCCAAAAGTGAAGGAAATGAATGAAATGGAAAAGGAAGCTCATGAAACTCACTTTTGCAGCTGTGATGCATCACACCGAAAAGCAACCAACAAAATTTGGATTTGGAATTGTGAGTTTTTTAGATTTGGCATTTAAACATTCAAAACCCCCGAATATTCAGAATTTTAATCAATGAATCAATCAGACAAGCCTTTATTGGCATAATGAAACATACAGTACGGAATAGGGTTAATTACAGATCGGAAAATACAAAATCCAGTTTGGTGTAGTGGTTAAGTGCGTGGACTCTAATCTGGGAGAACCGGGTTTGATTCCCCACTCCTCCACTTGCACCTGCTGATGTGACCTTGGGTCAGTCACAAGCTCTGGCACAGCTGTCCTTGAAAAAGAGCAGTTTGTGTCAGAGTTCTCTCAGCCCCACCCACCTCACAGGGTATCTGTTGTGGGGAGGGGAAGGGAAAGGAGTTTGTAAGCCGCTCTGAGACTCCAAGTGAGGGGCGGGGTATAAATCCAATCTCTTCTCTTCTTCTTCTTCTTCTTCTTCTTCTTCATATAAAGTAAAATTAGAATTACAGCATAAGACAACAGACTAAAAGTATAAAGAAACCAATACATAGCATCAGGGCTATTTTGGGGGCAGGAACGCACAGGAACGGAGTTCCGGCTGGCTTCCAAGTTGGCCACGCCCAGCAGGAACCATTAGCATAATAGGCCACACCCAACATCAGAAACTCATTAGGATTGGCTACAGTAGGGGTGTGTGGCCTAACATGCAAAGGAGTTCCTGCTACAAAAAAGCCCTGGGTTGGACAACAAACAAGGTAAACAGAATAAGAAGCAAAAGGTGGGTGTGGCTGGATGAGCACACTTCTGGTAACATGGGGTGTGGCCTAATATGCAAATGAGCTGTGCTGTCAGGGGTGTGGCCTAATATGCTAATGAGTTTCTGCTGTTGGGTGTTGCCTATTATGCTAATGAGTTCCTGCTGGGCTTTTCCTACAAAAAAAGCCCTGCATAGCATTACTTATCAGGACGTGTAACCATAGCACGAAGAAGAAACTTTGCTACTATTCAGAGTTTCATTAAAATCAAAAGAAAAGAGTCACTTCCCTCGAAAAACAAGGGCATTAGCTAATTAAAAGGATTCCTTCTTCCCCTGATGTTCTCCCTGTGCATGTACCAATCCCAAACAGCTGAGCAGATGTGGCACTGGCATAGCAATAGCGGTCTTAACCTATCTAACAGACTTTATGCTATCATACCCCGCCAAAGAGTGTTAAACTATATATATATACAATGTCTCTGTTACTCTATAATCTATGACTCTACTCATCCTAAATATTATTCCTAAATATTAATTACTAAGGGGTAGAGTGGGAATCAAGGACAGTATGAGGTGCTTGGAACAGAACCCTGGGAGGATTGATTCAGCATGCAGAGCATTAATCAAAAGCATATGGCCAGGGGACAGCAGGGAGATTCTAAAACTGCTGAATGCACCTTTTACTTGGAAAGGACCCATCTGCTGCTGGAGCCTGCCTAGGGATTCCAGGCTTCATTCCCATCCAGTCGTGCTTTTCTTGTCAAAACCAGGGCGACACTAGGGTTGCCAGCTCCGGGCTGGGAAACAGCTGGAGATTTTGGAGGTGGAGCCTGAGGAGACAGAGTTTGGGAAAGGGAGTGACTTTAATGGGGTAGAATGCCATAGAGTCCACCTTCCAAAGCAGCCATTTTCTCCAGGGGAACTAATCGCTGTCGCCTGGAGAATCAATTGTAACCTCGGGAGATGTCCAGCCGCCACCTGAAGGTTTATGTAGAAACAACAGAGATCATGGGAAGGATGCAGACAATGAAGAAAACAGCCGTGATGTAGTATTATGAAAATATATATTTAAACTGCTATTTTGCAGTAAGTAGTATTTCTTCAACAGGTAATCAAGATGTATGCACGCACACAACAGAACTTGCATATATTCCCGTTTCACATGACCGTTTTATCTGATCCTTGTTAGCTTTGTAGTTTTAGGTAGATATCCCCCTTCCCTTGTCCCTGTAACTTGTAGTGAGAATAAAAATTATATATAAGAACAATACTCATCTGTGAATTTAACACTCAATGTTCTTCCCACAGCACCAACTATGGGCACTCCATTTTCTGCTCTCACCAACCTTGGATGTCTGGAGAGCACATTTCACTTTCATTTCCCAGGGAGTCCAGTCTTTTCATCCAGGAGCCTGTGGCATTCTGAACACCTACAACTGTTTCAGATATCCAAAACTGTAACACTCAGATTTGGAAATATTCAGAATATTAGAGAATATATGTCATTAGGGCTGCCAAGTCCCCCCGGGGGGCGCCCCAGAGGCCCGTTCCCCGACGCCGGGGAATCGGGCCTCGGGGGGAACCCTGCCCCAGCGTGCACATCACAGGGAAGTGACGTTATGATGCCGGGCACGCTGGGGTTTCCCCTTGTATGGTCGTGGCCCCGCCCCCAGCGTGCCCGGAGTCATGATGTCACTTCCCTGTGACGTGCATGTGGCGCGTGCCACTTGGCAACCCTATATGTCATTATTTAATTAGTTCTGACTATTTCCAACTCAAATTGCACATTTCTATTGAGAAGTCTGTCCTGGTACAAAATCTTTCTGTCCTTACTACTGAGCTTCAAAGTATCAATTTTTCTAGACAACAGCATTGAGTTGAGCTGCACCAAATATTTTACGGGTACAGTTTTAGGGTCAAAATTAGTATTGTCTCGGAGGCAGAAATATTTAACCAAATAGACATCTCTTTTTGCTCCTACTCTGTGCCACTGATTACGTATCCCAACGCTACCCTCATTTCACCTCCATTAACTTGTCACCTTTGTGGGCTAGTCACAGGGTTTTTTTTTTCTGGGGGAACGCACCAGAATGGAGTGCAGCTCAACGGAGGTCCAGAACCTCTTCAACAGCATTCTTTTAAAAATGTTTAATAGTTCATGAGTTTTATACAGATTGAAAACTTAATTTCCCTCTTGAGAATTCTGGCAATTTCCCCCCCAAAACAACAACAACAACCCGGGTTAGTTACATGCATTAAATCAGGAATTACATACCTAAAGAAATTTTGCTACATAATGATATCATTTTGGGCAAATTAGGACCATTCAGAATGAAGGCAATGTTTCAGGGATTAGTAACATCCGGGTCAACCCAATCAGGGAGCATGTGCCTAATGGGATGGCATTGCTGTGCTACATAGCTAATACTTTCGGGCTGCATATGACGTCACTGAGAGCAAATGACGTAAACTGAGAGAGAGAGAGAACAAGTCATGGAACGTAAATGAACATTTTACAAAGAATGCTTAAAATTATCAAACGGAGAGACATTTTTCAACCCTAATAAATTGATCACGAAAGACTCTTTTTTAAGTTTGGCTCAGTGCTAGGCTGTTTAAAATTCCCAAGATGACATAGATATTTCTGATCACGAAAGACTCTTGAATAAGTTTGGCTCAGTGCTAGGCTGTACTCACATTGCCTTTCTTTTGTTTTCTTTTTTTGCCAAGTCACGCTGAATTCTGGCGACCCCTAGTGGGGCTTGGAGGCAAGAGACAATCAGAGGTGGCTTGCCAGTGCCTACCTCTGTGTCACAACCCTGGTATTTCTTGGAGGTCTCCCTTCCAAATGCTAGCCAGGGCCAGTCCTGCTTAGCTTCTGAGAACTGACGAGATCGGGCTTGCCTGGACTATCCAGGAAAGGGCACTGTATTCACACTTTTCGACTATTCTTCTTCAGGATACGTACTTGGCTCTTTTTGTAGCAGGAACTCCTTTGCATATTAGGCGACACACCCCTAATGTAGCCAATCCTCCAAGAGTTTACAGAGCTCTTCTTACAGGGGCTACTGTAAGCTCTTGGAGAATTGGCTACATTTAGGGGTGTGTCACCTAATATGCAAAGGAGTCCCTGCTACAAAAAGAGCCGGCCGTGATTATCCTGCATGAAGAAGCACAAGCTGAACTGTTGTGAGGTGGTTACTACTCCACAGTCAGCGTAAGAACTTCTTTCTTTCATTCTGTCTTCCTTTGATCGAGGATTATAGGAGCATTAGGGAGAAAGCACAGTGAAAAATGTCACGTGTCAGTTTCTAGCGATGCACCACTATGTAACATACATAGACTGAAAACAACATAGTTTGATAACAGGTACAAGAACAGGGATTTTTTAAATCAATGATCATATGAAACTGGTAGTAGAAAGGGCCATTGTGTCACAGTCAATTTATGGTGACCCCGCAGGGTTTTGAAGGCAAGAGACATTCAGAGGTGGGTTGCCATTGCCTGCCTCTGCAGAGCAACCCTGGCCTTCCTTGGTGGTCTCCCATCCAAGTACTAATCAGGGCTGCTGACCCTGCTTAGCCTCTGAGACCTAACAAGATCAGGCTGGCCTTGGTCATCCAGGCTACAGTCATCAGAAATTAGGCATGGAATGACTACATTTTTGTTACTAGAGGCTTTAAAAGGTAAAGGTTCCCTTGCTCGAAAGCCAGTCAAATCCGACTCTAGGGTTGCGGTGCTCATCTCCGTTTCAAAGCCGAAGAGCCAGCGCTGTCCGAAGATGTTTCCATGGTCATGTGGCCGGCATGACTAAACACCAAGGCGCACGGAACGCTGTTACCTTCCCACTGAAGCGGTACCTATTTATCTACTTGCAATTTCTTTCTTTCAAACTGCTAGGTTGGCAGGAGTTGGGACCAGAGACGGGAGCTCACTCCGTCTTGCGGCACCCGGGTCTCGAACTGCTGAACTACCGACCTTCCACAGCCTGCAGTTCAGCATCTTAACCACTTGAGCCACCACAGCTCCTACTAGAGGCTTTACCTTTATCTTATTCTTTTCATTACAAATAAATTTCTATGGGATCCCAATATTGACTTTTAGATGAAGCAGTCACCAAATGTTTCAGATATAAGAAGATCTATATCCATGGAATATACAGATTATTGTGTGTCTTGCTCTTCATTTCATGAATCTGAACATGTGCAGTTACATCTCTGATACAAAGAATGTATAATAAGCAGAGTGAAATAATTTATCCCCAAGAAGCAGGAATGAGGTTTATGATTCATGAAAGCCGTAGCAAGTATGCATATGCAAACCTTATGTGCATAGACTAAAGAAAAGTTCTACTCCTTCTGTTTGATAAATTACACATACCTCACCTGTACTTAAATATAAATTTCCCACATGCTTCTTCTTGACAAATATTTCAGTTTGTAACTCAGAATATGCTATCCAAATAAAGTTAACAAATAGGGAACTTTCAATGTATGGAATAGCAAGGGTCACATTGCTTGTGGAACATGATTTCACTGTTTAGGGATGTCACAACTCAGGTGGGGTGTCACCTGACGCTGCCACCACTCTGGATTTAGGTTCCCTTGAGAAGGCCCAGAGTACCCTCCCAAGACCTTCAGACCTGCCTTTAGGCCGAATAACAGGTGTGAGGACCAGGCAGAGTAAAACAAGGAAAAGGTTTATTTTATAGGAGGTCGAACAACAAGGTGCAGAATAAGAACAGTAAGTGGGTGAAAAGAAAAGAAATCAAATGCCCTAACGTGTCTAAATTTACTTTCCCTAGCTCACTATCTCAAGTGGCCTTACACTACTCACCCTTCCCCCAGGATGAGCGTTTTTCCCCTGCAGCAGCCTTTCTCCTGGCTCTGCCCTCTGGAAGAAAGAACTCTTCCTGCTGCTGCAGAACTTTTATTCCCAGCCATCCTCTTTTCCTATTGGTCCGTTTTGGCTCCAAAACCCCCCAGGGGCTTCTGGGAGTTGTAGGCCCAGCCTCACCTACTGCTAGCCAGGCTCTCTGGGCCTAGTAGGCCTCTGGTAGCCCAGATCATGACAAGGGACATGAATGGGAGAGAAATCCTCACACGTTTCATATCCTCAAGAGTATTACAACTCTGATTACTGGAGGAAATGAAAAAGTAAACATAACTTTTTTACTATTAATTTTGATTAGATCTAAGGATAGGCCTTTGATCCTTACTGTGAACTCCTTCCCATCCCATTAGTAGGGTTGCCGGCTCTGGGTTAGGAAATTTCTGGAGATTCGGGGGTGGAGCTTATAGAAGGCAGAGCTGAGAGGGGAGGGACCTCGGCAGGGTATAATGCCATGGAGGCCACCCTCTAAAGCATTCATTTTCTCCAGGGGAACTGATCTCTGTAGTCTGGAGATCAACTGTAATTCTAGGAGATCCCAAGAAACTACTTGGAGGTTGACAACTCCACTTACTGAGCATATGGACTGTGTGTTTTGTACAGCACCTTCACATTTTTGTTACTAGAAACTAGTGTTGCCAGGTCTCCCCTGGCCACTGGTAGGGGATGGGGGTAGGGTACCTGTTATGTCCTCAGACCAGGCCTCGGTTCCTGCCGGAGGGCACCGGAGCACCGCTCCGTCAATCAGGAGCCCAGGGGGAGGGCACATAAGCCCCGCCCCTGCTCCCATTAGCCATCAGTTGGGACACGGTGGGGAGAGGGGCAAAATGTTCCCCTGCCTCCCTGAGCCCCGGGGTGGTGGCCTTGGACTGGTAGGGGCAAATTCCACCTCTCACACAAGAGGTCATTCTGACTCCCCCAGCTCTCCTTTGAGGCTCCTTAAAAAGTTATGGCTGCCACCGCTGTTCTCGGCGGAAGCTGCAACGCCCGGGGGAGGGAGGGGAGGGGCGAAATG
>NW_015162552.1:215940-229124 GCF_001447785.1 Gekko japonicus | reverse complement strand
AGCTCTCCCTCCTCTGCGAGGACAGATCAGCATGTCCCCCCACTCCCCCCATAGCTAGCAATCCAAAACAGTCCAGTAGAGCCTGAGCAGTGGGTGTTGCCTTCTGACACACTTCCGGTTATGTCAGGGGGTGTGGCATATGCAAATAAGTTATGCTAATAAGCTCCTTCCCCTCTTTTTCTACGAAATGACCCCTGGTTGGATGTAAGTATGGCAGAGGGAATTTTTGCCTGGGGGACACTTGGTGGCTCTCGGCATCCCTGTGTGTTAGCTGTACCTGGGCATTGGTCTGATTCAGCAAGGCGTTGGGGACAGAATAAGAAAGCCCTTGGTTTTTGCCTGGGGGACACTTGGTGGCTCTCGGCATCCCTGTGTGTTAGCTGTACCTGGGCATTGGTCTGATTCAGCAAGGCGTTGGGGACAGAATAAGAAAGCCCTTGGCTCTGAAGGTTTATACTCTGATGTCAGTATCCAGTTGTAGTAAACCATTAGGGATATAATATGGCTTTTAGTCAAAACCAAAATAAAACTGGGGGGTTTTCCCAGCCAGCGCTGGAATTAAGTTTGGGGAAATGGGAATATTCAGATCCTTATTTACTATGGAATTCATTGGATGGTTGTTGACAAATCACAACCTCTTAGGTTAACATGGGATGTAAAGCATTTTGGACCCTAAAAATCTGTCAAACCTGCTTATAATGATGTTCTAGGCACAGTGTGCTTTCTAAAAATGATGGGGGGAAATGGGTTAATAAATACTTATTCATCATGGTAGTGTTACGTGGTGTAAATTGAAAATGCATTAAAAATAACATATACACATATAGATTCCCTTTCCTCTTCAAGTTGTATTGTGCATTTTGACTATCAAGCAAACGTTGCTAATGCTTATGCTCTTCTTGTGAATCATGTGGCCAAGGCTTCCCTAATGTGATGCCACTCGCATTACTTTGGACATAATTGCACTACTTGTCTCGTTATCTCCACTTAACTCATTCTTGGAGGAAGGTCCTAGAGAATTGCCTCTCTGTTTTCTTTCTTTACCGAAGTTTCTGTGCCTCCTAAAGCAAACTTAACGGAGACTTATTGAAAGCTTTCTGAAGTCATTCTTGAAATATGTTGCATAATCTCTTGAGATTAACTCTGTGACAAAATTTAAATGCAAGTTTAATTTGGCACCTTCCACTTAACTGATTCCAAACACATAAAAATGCTTCAGTTAAGTACTTAAGATGACATTTAATTGGTCTCGAATATGATACCACTCTATATAAAATCTTTGTACTGCTTAAAAACTTTAATCATAGTTTTTCCAAGCAAAACTAGATTTACCCTCCACTAGCATCTGTAGGCACATAAAAGCTTTAAAGTGATACCAACCCAAGAAATAGGTATGTAGCCACTCTTACAACTTCTAAGTAACTTTCTCAAGGAGCAGCATTTTAATTGGGAAAGGGTTACACTAAAAGAACCAGGAGGGAATGGTGGGTATGAGGTTGTTTATGACTACACAGATAGAAGAAAAAAGGAGTTAGAAGACATGAAGCAGAAACTCTGTTTTTTAAAGGAAACAGACAATATTATACTAGGTTGTTTAGGCCATAATCCTGCAGTGAGTTAGACATGCTGTTTACAGATGTTAATGGCTGCAGATGTTGTTCTTTGCCCTGTTTTGTTTTACTGTGGATTCTATTTTAGAATATTTGCTGTTCTTATTTTATTTTATCCTAAACTGTATTGTTAACTGCCTCAGGTGCTTTGGCTGAGATGTGGGATGATCATTTTGAAAATGAACGATTGGTTGAATAAGGCTGCTAATTTCAGTGTGCGTAAATTGCACCTAACTGTGCCGGATTGGGACCTTTGAAAGCTGAAAAATGTACTGCAGAAATAGTGGCAGATGCAGTGTTTTTGGTTTTGTGAACTGATGCAGTTGTGCTTGGTCTTTTAAAAAGCAATTGTGCAGAATTTCAGCATGGTAGCACTTACAGGGGAAGATTTGCCCATGGAGGGTGCCTTTTGCTTCATTCCCAACCCCAGCATGAACCCACCTGACACCTCAATTGGGACAGCAGTTTCACAACTTTTTTAAAAAAATGTTTGTTTTTTTAAAAAGTGATGCAGTGTATATACAAATACATGTACATGTGGCACTTTTAACATCTTTTAAAGATTCTGCAAACCATATGAAGCGTGACAGAAGAGGCAACACAAAATGGCTGGACTAGTATTCAGCTCACTGTAATGTCTGTCCACTAGGCAAACTGTGATTGTGGGGAGGAAACTGGGTTTACAGCACACATCAAGAACCTGCCGCGACCTCCCTAGCCATATTGTGCCAGTCTCCATATTTATGTGCTTGGGCGCACAGATACGTCACATGATTTTCTCATTCTGTGTTCTATTCGCTAATGTACCCTGAATTGTTAGCTAGTATGAGAGCTTACCAGCCAACTGGTCTACTCTTGCAGCCAAAAATAGGATGTGAGTCCAAAGGTTGTGCCCCTACATAGAATCATAGAGTTGGAAGGGGCTATACAGGCCATCTAGTCCCACCCCCTGCCCAGTGCAGGACCAGCCTAAAGCATCTCTGACAAATATTCATCCAGCCTCTTCTTGAAAGCTGTCAGTGAAGGGGAGCTAATCACCTCTGTACATATACTGAGGGCGATTTCACACTAGAGCTGCCTCGCGGCGCAGCCACCATTTGCCCCAACACTATTTGTCAATTTCACACCCGAGGCTGCGGGGCTGCATTTGACCCGCGGCTTTGCCCGATTTTCTACGCAGTTTCGTGATCCTCAAAAACCAGGATCACAAAACGGCGGAGGAAATCGGTTAAAGCCGGGAGTCAAAATGCAGCCCCGGAGCTTCGGGTGTGAAATTGACATGTTTGTGTCGGGGCAAACGGCGGCTGCGCCGCGAAGCAGCTCTAGTGCGAAATCGCCCCCTGACTTCTCAGGCCTTTCCCACCCATGATCACACCCCTCTGTGCTTTATGCAAGTTGCTCCTGCAGAACAGAGAGTCCCTTGGAGAGGAATTTGAAGTGACCTAAGAGGTTGTGGTGGGGAAATGGGTAATTCCTCCCCTTTCCTTTCAGCAAGCAGAATCACTTGTACACATAGGGGATTCTTAGGATCACAGCAATGTTTTGTTCCTCAAAAATGACTTACAATTAGTATACCATAGAGTTTGCCCTCTGAAGCTACCATTTTCTCCAGTGGAACTGTTGTCTGGAGGTCAGTCATCATTCCAGAAACCCAGGCCCTACCCGAAAGTTGGCAACCCCACTTACAACACACAAAAAATCACATTTTGAAATGATACACATTTGTGTTTTTGTGAAGTGATAATTTGTGAGATAATAAGTCTACAAGGGTCTACACAGCTTCGTGGGAAAATGTAACAAAATGTATACTTACCCTATTGTAGATTAGCAGTACAATCCTAAACAAAGTTATACCCTTCTAAATTCACTGAAGTCAATTGGCCCCATGTAAGCTGCTGCAATCATGCAGGAAGATTCCAATGGATCGTGTAAAATGAATGCACCTGTTTTGGCCTTTCCAATGTTGGAAGACATGCAGAAATATTTGACAATGTCAGTGTGCACATATGCCTGTCATATGTATTTCAACATTAGTTGCTCTATGCCCTTGATCTCAAAGCAGCATTTCAACTCCCCTCTCGCTGTTACTGACTACATGGCAGTAACACTTCTAAAACTATTCAATGCTTCCAACTTATGGTAAGCCACCTCAAAAATGACTTACAATTAGTATACCATAGAGTTTGCCCTCTGAAGCTACCATTTTCTCCAGTGGAACTGTTGTCTGGAGGTCAGTCATCATTCCAGAAACCCAGGCCCTACCCGAAAGTTGGCAACCCCACTTACAACACACAAAAAATCACATTTTGAAATGATACACATTTGTGTTTTTGTGAAGTGATAATTTGTGAGATAATAAGTCTACAAGGGTCTACACAGCTTCGTGGGAAAATGTAACAAAATGTATACTTACCCTATTGTAGATTAGCAGTACAATCCTAAACAAAGTTATACCCTTCTAAATTCACTGAAGTCAATTGGCCCCATGTAAGCTGCTGCAATCATGCAGGAAGATTCCAATGGATCGTGTAAAATGAATGCACCTGTTTTGGCCTTTCCAATGTTGGAAGACATGCAGAAATATTTGACAATGTCAGTGTGCACATATGCCTGTCATATGTATTTCAACATTAGTTGCTCTATGCCCTTGATCTCAAAGCAGCATTTCAACTCCCCTCTCGCTGTTACTACATGGCAGTAACACTTCTAAAAGTATTCAATGCTTCCAACTTATGGTAAGCCGTATTTTACCTATCTAATGTGTAATTTAATAAGCCAATGTGCAATTATTTGAATTAATTGGAAGATGTATAAGAGCTTTCTGTTGTAATGCACTTTGGTAGTCATATTTAAAAGCACATTAATATCTACTGATCTATAAATATTTGAGGTATATTTATGTAAATTGGAGACATTTGCAAGGTGCTATAGTTAGCTTGCAGTGGCGTTTATAGTGAAAATGCACAGTGAATCTATCAAACAGTTATGTTAAAGAGAATGGTTAAGGTTTATTTTTTTCTTCTTTGAAATAATCCTTTGCTTCAAACTCTTAGCTTCTTGTAAATGCTAATTTGATTTTGGCAGCTACTGGAATGCTCTGCTGTAAAAGATGTTGTGATTAGGAAACGGCTGTAATTGCCCTTCTGAGCTTTCCCTTTCTTGTATTAGTTCTGATAAACTTTCTGGCAGGGCCATCCTATTGCCCCTGTTAAGCCAGGTCCAAGCAGAGGAACCGGAAGGGCTCAACTGGCTAGAGGACAGAATAACCATCCTTTTTGCATACCATACTTGTGTTAGGGACCATCTTCGGTTTCTTATGCTTCCACCATTAAATTTCTTTTCCGATTTTTTCATATGCGCATATTGATACCATAATTCTTTCTTCTGTCCATTTTCTCTTTTCTCACATAGGTATCTCCCATAAAATATATGAATTTTTTCAATGTTATTTGCATTGAAAAATGGTTATTTGCGTTGAAAAATTTAAAAAATAGAGCTGCGGTGGCTCAAGTGGTTAAGACGCCCACCCAGCGGTTCGAAAGCAAAAAGAACATCGAGAAAAGTGAGTAGATAAATGGGTACCTGCCCTAGGTGGCGGGGGGCACCCTCCCAATTGTGGGGTCTGATGGAGCATCGGCGGTGAGCAGCGACAGCGGAACGACGAGCGGCGGTGGCGACAAGTGCAGTGGTGATGAGTGGCGGCAAGGAGGCACAACACCAGCAGTGGATCAGACATCGGTGGAAGGCGGAGCCAGAAGACGCAAAGGGCATAGAGGCGCAGGTGCGGCAGAGCCAAAATGGACAGAGCCGAAGCCGCGGTGACGCGAACCGTGCTCCAGATGGGTCCGCCGAATACAGCCGACGCCGAAGACCACCGGAAGGAAAACAAGAGGAGCCAAAACCGAAAGCCGAGCCGACAATAAATCGAACCGGGTAAAAAGAACAGCAAGTCCCTCCACTGGGTGCTGGTAGGGCAGTCCTCACCCCTGACTATATGTGGCCATAGATAGGGATAAAGAGTAACTGTAAGCCGCTCAGAGACCCCTTGGGGGGTTCGAGCGGGATACAAGCTGAAAGTATAAATAAATAAATAAATAAATAAACTGCAGGCTGTGGAAGGTCGGTAGTTCAGCAATTCGAGACCCGGGTGCTGCATGATGGAGTGAGCTCTCGTCTCTGGTTCCAGCTCCTGCCAACCTAGCAGTTCGAAAGCAAGAAATTGCAAGTAGATAAATAGGTACCACTTCGGTGGGAAGGTAACAGCGTTCCGTGTGCCTTGGTGTTTAGTCATGCCGCCTTTGGACAGCGCTGGCTCTTCAACTTTGAACTGGAGATGAGCACTGCAACCCAAGCCAGTCGGATTCGACTGGCTTTCAAGCAAGGGAACCTTTACTTTTACCTAAATATCATACATATTTTATGTGGATCTGTGTGACTGAATGGGCCTGCTCTGGTCTGGAGGTCCAGTACCATCTATGAAATATCTTGAATATATTTTCTTTAAAAGCTACTGCCCTCATTAGTTTCATTGATTTCCAAACTTTTGACCAGTCCTCAATTTGTATAGTTTTTCCCAAGTCCTTCATCCAAAGAATCATAACATTCTTTATATTTTCGTCGAAAAGATAATCCTCGAGGAGGAACACGTATGTTTTTTGTATAAGTTTTTCATTTGTGGACAACCATATTTTATCCAAATCTGTTTGGGTGTTTACAAATTCCCCGTTTTTATCTTTGTTATATCTATCTTGGACTTGCATCTTCTCCCACCATGTTAAATGGATATTTTTGTCTATTAGTCTTTCTAGAGGTCTCAATTTATTTTCTTCATCTAATAATACATCATATGATATGGCTTTTTTCTTTTGACATTAATTTTGTATTAATGAATGCCTCCAGGGGGGACACCCATCTTGGTGTTTTGTTGTAAAATCTATATTTCATTTCTTTCCACATCTTAATTAATGCAGCTCTAATAGTGTGATTATGAAAGTTGGAGTGGACTTTATCTTTTTCGTACCATAGGTACGCGTGAGCATAAAAATCTTATAATGCACGTGGATCTACAAAAGTAACAGCAAAAAGTGAAGCACCAAAATGTTGGGTTGGGAAAAAACATTAACCATTACAATGTCGTGGATATTCCAATTTTCCATTCCCATATTTAATTGGAAATTTCCAAATTAAAAACTGGACACCAAATCTGAATGTGAAATAAGCTATCAACTGTCAGATTTTATTTGCTCCTGCATGTTATCTATTGAATGCAGTCAGTTTAAGAAATGCTCTTGCAGGTCAACTATCAAATGATGAGCACAGTTTTGTGCCAACTGTAAGTACTGTTATATATGATAACAGCAGCGATTTTCGGACTATTGTTTAGAGAACCCCAGTTTAAGGCTATGGAAACTTCCCTTCATGTATACTGACTGGCTGCCCTTTCCATTTCCCCCCAATAAGGATTGGAAAGCAGTTTCGCTGATACTTACCTCGGAAACCCAGGATGAATGCTTATGATGTATTCTAATCAGCCTCTACTGAGGAAGAATATACGAAACAAAGTTTTGAAATCCGGAGTCTTCGTCTATAGACTTGCTTTGTACTTATACTGTGGACGTGTTCTACCCATTATACTTACCTGTTGGAAGACTGGAAATACATTGTATGCTACCTTTTGGAATACTGAATATATTTATTACGTACTTGCCCACTCAACATTTGTAGATGCTATACATGTATTATTACCACTCCAATTTGAATAGTACCTAAGAGTTGCTTATTTGTATATTGTCTTTATTCTGTTCTTTGTCTTAGCATTTTTTGTAAAGTACTGGGTTTGCCGCATGGAGACTCGGACTACGACATGTGTTCAGATGCATTTATTGTACTTCACACAAAAGACAAAATCTGGCACTGCAAGGGCCAACTATATACACTCCACCCGGCACACTACGGTTCCCATTGGAGGGTTTGAATTTCCCGCCAGAGGATCTATTGGTGGACACAAGGTGGACTAGGATCCTAGGTTCCCTTTGTGTTTGGAACCCAAGCTCCTACTTTAGCCACGGACCCCTGGTGGCTGTCCGCGTACATAACATCTTTCTGCAGAATTTGCTTGAAATCATAGTTTTGCCCCAAAACCAGAGTCTCACCCCCCCCCAATGAGCCTACATCACTTCCAGTTCATTACAGTGATTTCCAGGTTCCTGCTGGTAAGATGAGGTGACTCGGGGGGGGGGAGCATCCTGAAGTGGGAGACCCCCACCTGCACCGGGCAGTCTGGCAACCCTACCTACCTCTATTTCTGCTTGAAAGCTGTCGGAGTGAGTCTGTGGAAGTCCTGAATAGGTGTCCAGTGGGCTGGATGTGGGCCAATAAAGCAAAGCTCAATATAGACAAGACTGAAGCACTACTGATTAATGACAAAGCCACTTGAAGACTGCCTGTCCTGGGGAGGGAGTGTATTCCTCCTGAAGGAGCAGGTATTGAGCTTGGGAATGCTGCTGGCTTTTGCCCTATGGTTGAAAGCTCAAGTTTACCTCTGTAGCATACAATCCCTTTTGTCAAGTTTGGCTGATATGCCAGTTTCAGCTGTTTCTCAAAAAGCATGTTGTAGCCATGCTAACCCGTACTCTGATCTCATCCAGGTTAGACTGCCATAATTTACTTTACATGGGTCTGCTTTTGAAAACTGTCCAGAAACTTCAATTGGCCCAAAATATGGCAGGGAAATGATTGCTGGAAGCTGGATATAACAGTCATATCCAATGTTCCCTCTAAGCTGTGGAGTCCTGTGAGCAAAAATTCTGCTTTGTGAGCTTCTGGCATTAAAGTTGCGAGCGAGCGATTTGGCTCCTGCATGAATCAGTTTGCTCTGGAGCCCTCCTTCCTGAGCGAAAGCAAAAATGTGTGAGCCGGAGGCTAAAAAACTGTGAGCTGGCTCACACTAACTCAGCTTAGAGGGGACACTGGATATATCACCCCTGTGCTGGAAGATCTCCGCTGATTATCTGTTTTGAAGCACAATTCAATGGTGGTTGTTTTTTTTTACTTTTAAGTCTGTGAACAGCTTGGGGCCAGAGTACTTGAAGGACTACCTCTTCTCCATTAGTTTTTAGCCCACCAGTTAAACTTCTCCTCTTAAATCCTGCACTTTGTGACCCTGCCTGCCCAAGTGAGTTGGGAGGTGACCAAACACAAGGGCTTTTCAGTGGAGGCCCCATTTATTTATTTATTTATTTAAATATGTGTGTCCTGCTTGTCTCCCCAAAGAGACTCAAAATGGCTTACAATAGAAAACATCCCCCCAGTTCTTTTTTCAACATTTAGGATTTTTGTGCACATGTGGGGACTGCCCCACGTGTGCACAAACCTCTCCCTGCCCCCGAAGTGCGGATTTAGATATCCGCACAGAGGGGGGCACTTCACTATTAGATATATAGATAAACCAATAAACAATGAAAACAATCAACTATATTTTGGTCTTGAGCTGGCCCTTGAGACAGTGCCTGGCTCATCTGAAGGCACAGGACCAGGGGCTCATGCCTCTGGCCACACCTAGCCCTTACAGCTGCAAAAAGGGATACAAAAAAGTTAGCTGATGGTCTCCAGATGGAAAGATGTTCCCAAACAACAGCTCCCCTACCTGCCTCCCCTCTTTGGAATGCCCTCCCGCAGAGGCCTGCTTGGTGCCTTCCTTAATTTCCTTTAGGCACCAGGGCCAAACATTTCTTTTAATCCAGGGTTTTAACTGAGGAGCACCATCTTGTTTAGCTATTTTTATGAAATACTTCTAGGCTGAGGACTATTTTATGAATATCATTTTAAGCTGCTTGATGTTTGTTTTATGCTGTTCTTACATCCTGGCTTGTTTTCAACAGCTTGTTTTTATGCAGTTGGTCTTGTGTGTTTTTTAGTTTATTAGCCACCTTGCACAGGTCTCTGGAAAGGTAGCATACATTTTCTAAAAACGAAATACTGCAAAAAATATCAAATATCACATATCAAATATTGCAGACTAAATTGGCTGTCATATTCAAATACTCAAAAAATATTCAGTTGTTCGAAAAATATCTAGAGAATAGTTGACATCACAACTTGCAAAGAAGAATGTATTTCTGCTGTATTTTGGCGGTTAGTATTGAGAAAAACAGCACATCATGCTCAATTGTTGGAGAAGAAATTTCTCTGTGACCTAATGAGGCAAAGTTTTAAATGATGAGATATACCAGAGAGAGCTTATTAAGCATTTGTTTTCATAGTCAGAAATAAATTAAGATATAGCAATGTGTGTGTGTACATAAAATTTAGTCATACAGCATGACAGTGGCTTTATATTGCAATTCTAATCTCTTTATAAAAATGTCCTCCTGAACAGTTCAGTTTTGCAAATTCTGCGGCACAAAACTGTGTAAGTCTTCCTGACTCCCTTGCATAGCACATTCCATCAGGTGGGAGCTGCTACAGAGAATGTCCATGAATTGTATTAATGGTTAGGACTGTTTAAAGCTTTGTATGTGTTAAGATTGCCTATATAACATCCAAGCCTATTTTTGAAGCTTAAAAACTATTGATGCCAATAAGATCTTGAGAGATCTGTATTGAGAGGTATGTTTTTAAGCCTATTTTTGATGTGTTAAGATTGTATATGTAACATCTAAGCTTACTTTTGATGCAATTAGATCTGTATAAGGGACTATTTAAAAATATTTTAAAGGGAACCTGAAGAATGCAGATTGATATATAAATTAATACGGAAAGAAACTTCCTGTAATTTTTTTTATTAAGGTATCAGAATAAGAGAGCTGCGGTGGCTCAAGTGGTTAAGACGCTGAACTGCAGGCTGTGGAAGATCAGTAGTTCAGCCAAAGGTCATTTCGGGGGGATCGCGGGGGATCGCAGTTCCCCCGGGTGAGGTACGGGGGCGGGGCACATCACGAAGCCCCGCCCCCTGCTTCCGGCCGCCCCGCTTTCAGCCCTCATTCAGCGCCGGCGGCCGGGACCGTTGGGGGCGGGGTGTGTGGCCTTATGACACACTTACAGTGATTTCAGGGGGTGTGGCATATGCTAATGAGTTATGCTAATGAGTTCCCCTAGCTCTTTTTCTACGAAACGACCCCTGAGTTCAGCAGTTCAAGACCCAGGTGCCGCATGATGGAGTGAGCTCCCATCTCTAGTTCCAGCTCCTGCCAACCTAGCAGTACGAAAGCAAGAAATTGCAAGTAGATAAATAGGTACCACTTCGGTGGGAAGGTAACAGCATTCCGTGCGCCTTGGTGTTTAGTCATGCCGGCCACATGATCACGGAAACATCTTCGGACAGCGCTGGCTCTTCGGCTTTGATACGGAGATGAACACCGCAGCTCTAGAGTCGGATTCGACTGGCTTTCGAGCAAGGGAACCTTTACCTTTGCTATCAGAATAAGATTGATTAGGAAAATGAAACATATTGAACAAATGTGAAGGAAAAGTAACATTAAAACTTAAATATGTGATGTATCTAAACTATAAGATTAGAAATGATAAGAGAAATGTATATAATAGAGATTTCCGATATTGTTTAAATAATAGTTAAGGTATATTATTAATTTACTTAGTAGCAAGAATTAGATTAGTGTAGAAGGTAGATAGATAGTAAATTAGACATATATGTATGAGGTATTTTAACAGATATATAAGTATAAAATCTCTCATTTATGTGTGTTTGTCAGAAACTAATAAAATTGTTGTTGTTTTAAAAAAGAGGATGTCCATGAATGGACATTTGTTGATCTTACGCACTTGCAGGATGGCATTCTTAGAAGCCTTTGCTCTAATGAACAAAGCTGTCTTGGAAGAGCGTTTTTTTTTAAGAGCGTAAAGGAAGAGGCAGTTCTGCAGGTTTGTGGGCCCAAGGCCATGAAAAGCTTTAGAGGTGATGACCAGTGCCGTGAATTGAAACTGGTAACTGATTGGCAACCAAAGAATGGGTGTGAAATGCTTACTCCACCTGCCTCTGGATAGTAACCAAGCAGTGGAATTCTATATCAACTGGAATGTCTGAGTTGACTTTATGAAGAAATTAGGTTGGTCTGGATTTGTCCCCAACATTTCCTGCCAGATGAACCTCGTTTTCTATTTTTTGCATTTTTCATGTGTGTGTGCGTGCGCACGTGCACGTGTGTGTGCTGCACCTGGAAGTCATGGTGACCTCTGGGGACTGACTGGGGGCCTGGAGGATATTCAGAAAGGTGGCTGAATAAAACCTGCTCCCGCCTCCCAATTGCTGGTATTCCATCCAAGTACTTGCCAGAGTCAACCCTGCTTAGCTTCCAAGCTCTGATAGCTTGCCTGGGCTATCCAGGTCAGGGTGGCCCTTGTTTTCTTCTCTGATCGAGTGATGAGCTTCCTGGATTGTGGGAACGCCATCGACATGGCTTACCTGGATTTCAGTAAAGCTTTTGACAGTGTTCCCCACAATGTTCTGATGAGTAATCTGGAGTACTGTGGACTGGACTCTAGGATAGTTAGGTGGATAGGAAACTAGTGGGAAAACCGCACCCAAAGAGCATTTCATCTGATTAAAGGGAGGTGTCCAATGGGGTGCCACACCGGACCAGTACTTTTCAATATTTTTATAAGTGATCTGGATGAGGGGGTGAAGGGACTACTCACTAAATCTGCAGGTGGGTCCAGTGGTGGTGATGGCTGCACAGCCCAGAGCTCTGCACTTGGTCTGGTGGTGCTTGTGGCTGTGCAGCCCAGGCTTCGCACCGGGTCCAGAGGCAGTAGTAGTAGCTGGACAGCCCAGGGCTGCACTGGGTCCAGTGGCAGCAGTGGCCATGCAGCACTGGAACTGCTCTGGGCATGCCACCGCCAGCACAGCCCAGGTGATGTGCAGGCATGCCACCACAGCCCAGGAGAGTTGCTGGGCATGCTGCCTCTGGCGGCACAGCCCAGGAGTTGCATCAGGCTCGCAGACGGCAAAGGCACAGGCCTGGGAGTTGCACTGGGCACAGGCCCAGTGAGAAAGTGGGGGGTAGAGAATCCCCCCCATGAGCAATGCTCCCTCTAAGCTGTGGAGTCTTGTGAGCAAAAATTCTACTTTGTGAGCTACTGGCATTAAAGTTGTGAGCGAGTGATTGGGCTACTGCATAAATTAGCTTGCTCTGGAGCCATCCTCCTGAGCTAAGACAAAAATGTGTGAGCTGGAGGCTAAAAACTGTGAATAGTTTGGAAAAGAAAAATAAGTCTAGGAATTATATTAATTTTAATTGCAGCTATTCTTTCCATAAATGACAACTGCATCTTATTCAATTTATCCAAATCTTTTTGGATTTCTTTAAATAGTTTCATATAATTATCTTCCATCAGAGAACTACATCATAGGGAACTAACAGAAGCAGAAGAAATTAGGAAGAGCTGGCAAGAATACACAGAAGAACTATACAAGAAAGACCTCGATGTCCTTGACAACCACGACGCTATAATCACTGACCTCGAGCCAGACATCCTGGAATGTGAAGTTAAATGGGCCTTAGAAAGCATTACTAACAACAAAGCTAGTGGAGGTGATGGTATTCCAGCTGAGCTATT
>NW_015162552.1:211461-215665 GCF_001447785.1 Gekko japonicus | reverse complement strand
TCACCTTGCTTATTTAATTAATCTGCAGAGTACATCATGCAAAACGTTGGCCTTGATGAATCACAAACTGGAATTAAGATTGCCGGAGAAAACATCAACCTCAGATATCCGGACGATACCACTCTAATGGTAGAAAGTGAAGAGACTAAAGAGTCTATTGCTCAGAACGAAATAGGAGAGTGCTAAAGTTGGCTTGAAACTCAACACCAAAAAAAACTAAGATCATGACATCCGGCCCCATCACTCCTTGGCAAATAAAAGGGGAAGTCATGGAAGCAGTGACAGAATTGATGTTCCTGGGATCCAAGGTCACTGCAGACAGTGACTGTAGCCATGAAATTAAAAGACGCCTGCTCCTTGGGAGGAAAGTGATGGCAAACCTAGACAGCATAATAAAAAGTAGAGACATCACACTGCCAACAAAAGTCTGTGTGGTCAAAGCAATGGTATTCCCAATAGTAATGTATGAGTTGGACCATAAGGAAGGCCGAGTGCCAAAGAATAGAATTATGGTGCTGGAGAAGATTCTTGAGAGTCCCTTGGACTGCAAGGAGATCAAATCAGTCAATCTTAAAAGAAATCAACCCTCACTGTTCCCTGGAAGGCCAGATACTGAAGCTGAAGCTCAAATACTTTGGCCACCAAATGAGAAGGGAGCATTCACTGGAGAAGCTACTGATGCTGGGAAAGACTGAAGGTAAAAGAAGAAGGGGACGGGAAAGGATATGGTTAGACAGTGTTATCGATGCAATGAACATGAAATTAAGCAAACTCCAGAGGATGGCAGAAGACAGGAGGGCCTGGCATGATGTGGTCCATGGGTCGTGAAGAGTCGGACTTCACTGTGCGACTGAACAACAACAAACCTTTTAAGATTAGGTGGGTGGAAACCCGACAGAGATATTTATTGGTCCTGTCACCAAAACTATGGAATCCTAGGGATATTTATCTATTCTCTTCTATCACTGTCTTCTACCAGCAGGTGAAGACTTATTTTGTCTGATGTTTCCTAAATGATCCTACATATGTCCTATGTTTTAATCACCATTTCATGTGCTTTTACATATTCACTTTAGTTTGGGGTTTAATTGTTTTTACAGTGCTTTGTTTTAACCTTTAACTTGGTGAATCTGATTGGGCAGAAAGGTGGCATACAAATATAGATGTTGTTGTTGATGATGATATAGTCCATAAATGGACCACAGGGTCTATTAGAAATTTCCACTGTCACAACTAAATTGCAAACAGGATCCAAATCAGAATATATTTGAAATATTTTCTTAGTTAAAAACAACAACAACAAAACACCCTTTGCAAAAGGATCACTAGTCATTAGTTCCCGAGATTTTAAAGGCTCAGATTCTAGAGTCAACAAGTGCCAAAATACCTTAAATAACAAGACTGGGTACAAACTAGCTGATGCAATAGTGGCAGAGGAGTAGGATTTCTTTGTCATTGTCATCATAGCTCTAAAGCACACTCTGTCAGATTCCATTTGAGTCTTCTTCTGATGCTGTTCTAGACATCTTCCAGCCGTCTTCAAGTCACCCAGCTCTGTAGTGAACAAAGGCACTAGATTCTGCCTTGAAGTGGGAAAGGTTGACAGGGGCAACCACACACTGGTAGCTTCCAGAAGATTCTCATCCCAGGTTCCCATCATGGCCTCAACAGAGCTGTTGTTTGGGATCTCAAAATCCCTCAGGGTGTTCAGGAAATCAGCTGGGTCCATAAGTCTCTGTGTGCAGACCATTTTAACTGAACCCACAAGTGTCAGTGCTATATTCGCCCATGTCTTGAGAAGGCACTTATCAGACCACAGCACCAAAGGTATATTTAGCTGACTGGTTTTATCTAACAGATATGTGCTTAGGTATTGATGGAAATAGTATTAATCATGTGAGGTTCTAACAGTGCAGTCCAATGCAGTGTTATTCCAGTCTAAACCCACTGAAACAAATGGGCTTACACTGCAGTAACTCTGCATAAGATAGCACTATGAATGCACTACAGTCCATCTCTTTGTCCAGATTTCTGTCTGTATTGTGTTTCACTTCTCTTTAGTTCTGGTTTAACTTGGAGCCTTCTAAATTAATTCTGGAAATGAAGCAGCTGGCCATAGCTTTCAGTTCCTTCAGTTCATTTGTAACATTCTCTCTGTTATGCTTATACAGACATGGATCATTAGAGATATTCATTTTTAACAATTTGACACTAGGAATGCTGCTGTTTTGGTGAACCAGATGCCAGGCACTGAATTAAGGCCTTTCGAGGAGGTCTGTCCACAGTCACAGTCAGGTAAGTTTGGGGAAGAGCTGTGGTGGTGATGAATAATGGTACTCAGCCGCCCTGAGCCTTCGGGGAGGGCGGGATATAAATCCAAAAATAAATAAATGAATACAATACAATACAATACTAGGATGGTTTCTTTTAAGGAGTCCAGTCCAGCCTTTGGGTGTTTGGACTAGTCTTCTAAAAATAACTAAGAAGACCCTTGTTAGTTTCAAGCCATTTGGGATTTCAGTGCCATCATGTAGTTGGCTCAGAAGACTAAGTCTATACCACCTATGTTAAAACACAAATCTTCACAACAATCCCATATGACTAGTTTAGACTAACAACTGTAATGGTAACTTTCCACAATGACTCCAGTCCTCCAGTGAATGTCATGGCTAAATCTGAATCATTGTGTTCAGCAGTCCAAACCAATGTTCTCCCCATTATACCATACTCTTTCCAGTCCAAATGTAAAGATGCTAGAATGCCTTTAAAATGCCACATGATGTATGACAAGGTTTTCAATGAAGGCTCTCAACTAAAAAGAGAGGAGCAGTCTGAAACACAGAACAAAGGCTTTCCAACAAAGGACACTATGCTCATGATATTTTTTAAAAAATCTTAAATAGCTTCTCCCACACCCCTCAATCAACATTATTCCCATCCCAGCGCACCTATTGTCTCATACAAAGGATTGTCAAGATGAGCATCGTACAGCTTTCCGTAAGCCTTCCATACTGCAGAGCTTCCAGCTGCCAGTAGTTTTTTGTTTTACATTCTATGCTTATTTTCTAAACCCAGGTGAGGGAAGAAATCTGATACTTTGCAGGACAAGTGACCTTTCTCCCTCAACTATATTCGGTTAGAGGAGGTATATTATTTCCCTCTGTTGTGGCAAACAGAATTTCACCATTCATCTAACAATTGCCACTCAATTGCCACTCATCTAACAATTGCCACTCAAAAGCAGGCAATTCTGACCTAGAATGGGCCAATGGTCTACTTTGGTATAAGGCAACTTCATATATATTAACATATGTCTTATATTCTGAGAGAGTGGCTTGATTAACAGGCAATAAAATTCCACCATATCATGTGCCTGTAGCCATGAGAACTTCTCCGCATAACAGATTTCGCCTCATATGAACCATGCCCTTGTGACTTGACCAAGGTCCCCTGGTGAGTTTAATGCCTTACATGCAGCTGATTTATATTGAATGTTCCTCTAGCGCATGTGCTAGGACTGGCTGCAGGTTTTTAGCCCTGCTACCTGAGATCTTTTAATGGTAGAATTTAACCTACACCTTGTGCTTTGTCGCGGTGGCCTTCTCGACAGTAGGAAACTACTGGAAACTTCCTATGATCATGCCATTTCTGGGAAACCACAGTATACAATGTGGTGTTTTCTGGGAGGGCAAGGCCAGTTGCTTAGAGGTTTGTGCTATAATTCTAGCACAGGAGGTCTGGTGCGCTCATATCACATTGTTGCATATTGGTAGAATTCTCCTACACCATCATTACTCTAAGTGTGACATTTAATATTCACAATGAACTGACCTCTTTCTCCCCTCCAAAGAAGCCCCTAGTCACTGAGCAGATAGTAGCACTGAAAATACACTTCTTCAAGGAAAGAGAAATCAGTATTTAAAAATACGACTGTTCAAACTGAAGGAATTCAGACAGCCCACCTATTCCGTTTCAGGAACTGGTTACTAATGCTTTTTTCTGTCATTTCAGACAGACCCATTTTAGTAAAGGTAAGGGTTCCCTTGCTCGAAAGCCAGTCGAATCCGACTCTAGGGTTGCGGTGCTCATCTCCGTTTCCAAGCCGAAGAGCCAGCGCTGTCCGAAGACGTTTCCGTTATCATGTGGCCGGCATGACTAAACACCAAGGCACACGGAACGCTGTTACCTTCCCACCGAAGTGGTC
>NW_015162552.1:128277-210179 GCF_001447785.1 Gekko japonicus | reverse complement strand
AGAGGCCCGTTCCCTACCGCCGGCGGATCGGGCCCCGGGGGGAACCCCACCCCGACGTGCGCGTCACCCGAAAGTGATGTTAGGACGCCGAGCACGCTGGGGGCGGGGCCACGACCAATGTTCCCTCTAAGCTATGGAGTCTTGTGAGCAAAAACGGTACCTTGTGAGCTGCTGGCATTAAAATTGTGAGCAGGTAATTTGACTACTGCATGAATTAGTTTGCTCTGGAGCCCCAGCCTTCCTGAGCGAAGACAAAAATGTGTGAGCCAGAGGCTAAAAAACTGTGAGCTAGCTCACACTAACTCAGCTTAGAGGGAACACTGGTGGGGACTGGCCCACGTGTGCACAAACCTCCCCCGGCCCCCCAGCTGCCCCCTCCATGCTGATTTAAGTATCCGCACGGAGGGGGCAAGTTGGCTATTAGATATATAGATATGGAGCAGAGGTCCATCGGTGGCTATTAGCCACAAGGTATAGATAGGGACTTTGGGGCAAGTGATGCTCTGTATTCTTGTTGCCAATAGTGGGAGGGCTCCTAGTGTCCTGGCCCCACTGCTGGACCTCCTGATGGCACCTGGTGTTTTTGCCCACTGTGTGACAGAGTGTTGGACTGGATGGGCCATTGGCCTGATCCAACATTGGCTTCTCTTATGTTCTTATGACCATTGTGATACAGTCAACAGTTCAGCAGAACCCTTTGCTTTCCACCACTGGTGTTTATTTAACTGTGTTCATGTGTATGTATCATCTGTGACTGTCACACAAGAGAGCTTAAATCAGTCCATTATTGTAATGTAGACCCATTAGTTAGCAGAGTGCTTAAATAAAGCTACAAATTCAGGTGCATTACTTTACCAGGTTATTCAGCTTACAAAACTACATAGAGCCACACTGCAAGTTTGGAAGAAAAATACTCTTTATTTGAGAAGAACACTTTGGATAGGAAAGAGCAGAGATTGATAGATTACTAATTTACTAGCTAAAGGATGGAGACAGATGGCAAGAGGCCCTTCTGCCTCATGGTGCGAAGAGAGGACCGCATGTCCCTTTCTTGGTGAGCTCAGGTAGAAAGCACATCTTCATCCAGAAAGAGAGAGAGGAGGAAGGGGAAATTGATCCCTGATAACACAATCTGCATTTCAAAGAGGATAGTGGCAAAAGAGTAGATACAGGAAGAAAGGTCAGAGTGCCTGTCTAGCTATTTAGTCTCTCTTACCACTCAGTCTGGAGGTCTGAAACAGGGGACATTACATCTGGAACCTCCAACACCCTTTCTCGATGGACCATAGCTCAGCTGGACCAACTTCATTCCATCTCTCAGGACTTCAGATCGTTCTCTAGGTAGAGGCTTGGTGAGTGCATCTGCAATTGTCTCTTGCGTTGAGCAGTGGATCAGCTTGACAATTCCTTCTTACTGCAGATGTCTCACCAGGAGATACTTCACATCAATGGGCTTGGTACGCTACCTCACATCTTCTTTCTCAGAAATACGGATGCAACTTTTGTTGTCCTCATACACTGTAACAGGCTTTGGTACATCTAGGCCCATGTCTTTCAGTAGTTGTAGCAGCCAACGTGCCTAGTGCTGCTGACACATATTCAAGTTTAAGTTCAAGTTTATTAATACGGTCAAGTGACCAGCCACTGCAGAACATTTCCAAGAGGAATAATAAAATACACAGTGAATACATAAAATCAAATAGATATATACAAATATTAAATCGGATACGGGAGCAATATAATTATCATTAAAACGCACCAAAACAACGCTAGTTGTCGGCAATTCACTATCTAAGATACAAGCTTCCTTTTTTTAAGGGCCTGGAAGCAAAATTTTGCCACAGCTAAAGAAATCCTTATTTCCGGTCTTCCAGCAAAAAGTTTAAAATCCTTAATTCCGCAAATTTCAACTGGACATCCAATGGGAAAATTAACAGCTGTCTCTCCATAGCGTAAAAGTTACAATGTAACAGAACATGTGAGACCGACTCTATTTCAAGATTTGTACAAGGGCAACATCTTTGGGAACTAGGCCAACGCAAAAACCTTCCTTGTAACAAATTTGAGGGTAAGGCATCGAAACGGGCTCTAGAGAAAGACCATATATAGCCGTCATATATGATGTTAGAAAGATATGGAGCGGGAGCAAAACCTGTCCAGGATTTTAAGGCTCTATATCTTACGGGTAAGAGCGCTTCTTCTGTCTGAGCCTCTATATCTATTAGACGTTGGGTTACTATAGATTTAGCTTTAGTCAATCCTAGTTCCAAAAGACTTGCAGGATGAACCCCAATTGATCCAATTTTGACTAATATTTTGGAGGACCATTCAGGATATGGAGTGGCAGCTAAAAGAGATGGAATTAGACCGGTAGGTTTCAAGTGCGTTCTTAACCAGTAAGAAATCGAAGCAATCCAGATTTTCGTTTCCATTTTTGTCACCCCAATCTCCTGCCTAAGAACTACATTCGCTATACATTTAGGCGCATTAACTAATGCTCTAATAAATTTGGATTGAACTTTTTCCAGGTCCTTAAAATTATTCTCACTTATTGTGATTACTTGCGTACCATATGTGAGTTGGGTTAAGACCTTTGCATCAAATAATTTCAACGCCGCAAGAATTACACCTTGGCCCTCCTTGCTAAAATTCTGCTTCAGCAATGGAGCTTGCTTGACCAACTTAAAGGGCCTCCATCAAAGAAAACTATTTTGCCACTGATGGACTTTCTGTCTGTTAGGTCTCCAGGCCGATCTATATCCACATAGATAACTAGCTTAGGGCTGTCAGTTGCAGACAATCTAAGTTTAAGATCTGCAGTGGTCCTTAGATATCTCACTACTGTTATAAGAGCAATGCAGTCTCTGCTTGTGGGCTTTGCATTCTTTCTACATAACAGTCTAATGTCTGGTCTGGTTAAAGTGAATATGTACAAGAGCTTACCCACCACTTCACAATATTGGTTGCCTTCAGGTAGCTTTACAGATTCTTCTCCTTGGTTCATGTAGTTTGGCTCCATGGGAATGTATTTGGGTGCAGCATCATCCAGTTTTAGGCTTCTCACCAGGTCTCCAATCTTCTGTTCTTGGCTGATGAGAAAACTGCCATCTGGCTCTTTATCTGCATGCCGAGGTAATGTGCAACACTGCCAATTTGCTTACTTCTTTGCTTAGGAGGTGATCTATGGTTTCCTCACCATGAGCTGTATCTTCACATGCCAGCAGTAAACCATCTACATAAGTCAGAAGATAAGTCCATTTCCCATCTTTGCATTTGGTGTACAGGCAGGGACCCGATTCACTTCTCTTGAAGCCTGCCTGGAGTAGTATAGTGTTCAGTTTAGTATTCCATGCTCTTGCTGACTGTTTTAAGCCATACAAACTCTTCTGAAGCTTGCATACAAAATTTCATTTTTTTTTCCTATGAAGCCAGGCAGCTGCTTCATATAGATTTCTTCTTCCAGATCTCCATACAAGAAAGCAGTCTTTACATCTAGATGGTTGACCTGCATTCCCTTGCTTGCAACAACACTAAGAACAGTTCTTATAGTTGTGTGCTTCACTACAGGAGCAAAAGTATGATCATAGTCCTCTCCATACTTTTGAGAATATCCTTTAGCCATCAGTCTGGCTTTGTGGCATTGGAGATTCCCATTTGCATTGTGCTTCAACTTGAAAACTCATTTGCATCCTATCGCTTTCTTCCCTTTGGGAAGCTCTGTGAGTGTCCATATTTTAAGCTTGCGTAGAGCATTCAGCTCCTGTCTTGCTGCTTGCTTTCATACCTGTGCTTCCTGAGGTGGTAGTCGGGAGATGTCTGCATACAATGAAGGCTCTGATGTTCCCACTGCCTTTGAAAGCAGATTCATTCTCAGGGGTGGAACACCTTTGTTGGAGTGTGCTGACTGTCTCACCTCTGGTTGTCCAAACTCTCTGGGTTGCATCTGTAGTTCAGGCACAGCTGGTGGAGCTCTGGGTTGGATCTTGGGTTCAGGTATGGCTGGTGGAGCATCTTGGGCCATCTCATCTGCTGGGATCACCTCAGGAACTTCCTCTTCCCTGGTGTTTCCCACATCAAAGGACACCAGCTGCTTGCTCACTTCAGTGTCAGCCCCCTCTGAACCTTGAGGCCTTTCACTTTTATCAAAATGAACAGATCTGCTGATAGTGATTTTGTTAGTCTTTGGGTCCAGGATTCTGTAACCCTTGCATCTAGCTGCATATCCAACAAAAATACCTTCCTTTGCACGATCACCATGCTTTGATCGTTTTTCTTTAGGGATGTGTGTGGAGGCTCTAAAGCCAAACACTCCATGGATGGCTTATGGCCAAAACACAATTCATAGGGAGTTACACCTGTAGCTCTTGTGACTAGCCTATTCTGCGTTTAGTTAGCTGTGTCAATAGTTTCACCCCAAAATTGTACAGTTAAGCAACTGTCTTAAAGCATGGTACATACCGCATCCAGAAGTGTACTATTCTTGTGTTCTGCGACACTGTTCTGTTGTGGATTGCAGGGCACAGTCATCTGGTGCTGTATGCCTTGCTCTTTCAGGAACTGCTCCATAGTGTTTGAGCAAAATTCTCCTCCATTATCTGAACACAAAATTTCTGGTTTCCTGTTGAACTTAGTAGAAACCATTGCTATATATTCCTTTATCTTATCAAAAGCTTCAGACATTTTAATGAAGATACAAGATACAATACTGTGAAAAAATTGTCTATGAATGTTGAGTAGTAACAGTACCCACCAACAGCGTGGCTGTTTACCCTGGGGCAAACTACTGCGCAGTTACTCGATCAGACCTCCCGTGGAGGTCCTGTGGAGGTACCGTGGAGGTTCCATTGCAAGGGAGAGGTGCTGATCACAGGACAAGCCGGCACGCAATGAAGAAGCATGCGCCGCGGCAAACTGGTTTTTTTTTGGTGTGTACAGACGAATGCGCATGCTCCGTTGGGTGCGTGTGCGCATCCACAAAGATGTGGACAAAAAACCCCACCTTATTTGCAAGGGGACATGGGCGGGCGCCGGATGCCACCGGAAACGCGATCAGACGCCCGCCCTTGCCCCGCAGTTTCCGGAAACTAGTACCTCCGAGGTACTAGTTTTTTGTCACGCAGTTTCGGCTGGAAGCCTCGGTTGTGCCACGGGAGTGCCACGCTTCCCAGATGTGCTGGTGAGATCGCGCCCGGAAACTCCGCCTGTTTTCCGTCTCACTTGTGTGGCTTCTGTTCCGTGTGACCGCAGCCTATGAGTGGCAGGAAGAGGTCCCCCTAGGTCAATATGGATCAGCTGCAGTGGGGCTGTGGTCTTCTTTGTGCTGTGCTGAGAGACTGGTTGTTTAGTACTTTTTCCTTGTAAACAACAAACACAAATTGGGTTAGAATTACATTCAGAAAAGTTCATGCCTTTCACCAAACCCTTATTTTGCATGTCTTTAATGTTTTGAATATTCCAATTATATGTTCTCCTATGCCACAGGGTAATACATCCATTGTGCTTGCAAGTTTTAGCAACATTTACTTCTTGGGTAGGTGGTTCCTCCTCATAGTCACTGTCTGATTTGAGTTTTGGCATACCTTCATATTCTGGAGTTTGATTGCATTCATCTGGAATCTCATCATTTTCCTCTTTAAGCATTGTTTTGTGTACAATTAATGCATCGTTTTCAAACAATTCAGAATTCTCATGGTACAATTCAGGAGAGTAGAAATCTATGCAAAAATCTTCATTTCTTTCCACACGATATATATTTATAAAGTCCATTTACTAATTTTCCTTTGATATAGGTCTGTCCATCTTTTATAACAATGGATGTCAATAAATCAAAAGTAGGTTTGCAGCTTAGAGATACACACCTTAACAGCATACTCAAGATTGCTACAGCACAGACATTTTGATGCAATAATTCAGAGCGAGAGGTGTCAGTTATCAGAGACTGTTAAATAGACAAATTATTGCAAGAATGCTAGTGTTTTAAGCATGTTTTATTTAAAGTTTTTTTAAAAATTAATTGTGTTTGTTTGTGTCCTTTATAAAGTTTATATTTCCTCTACTTGGCATTACATTTTATGACACACATGGCCTGGCCCAACAAGGTCTCATTTATGTCAGATCCAGCCCTCATGACAAGTGAGTTCAGCACCCCCGGTCTATGTCATATTCTCTACCCATATTATCTCTTGTTCCAGATTTCTCATTCTAGAGCAATCTCTTTATTCCTCTCTTCTTCCCACCATTTTAATATAATCTAGTCTAGATATACATAAAAGACTAGCTGTGTTCCCAATAACTCACCTTCTACCTGATTGGGGCATCCTTTCAAGGTCATTTGTATATGCGGGCTGATTGTGCCTTGCTCCATTCTTCTCCCCCCCCCCCAGCCAGTCGGAACACAGAGGTTGTTTGCATATGAGCCTGATTGGCTCTCGCCTCCAACATTCTAAACACTTTGCTGTTGCGAGTCACTGAATGTGTTCTGAGGTAAAATACATCTCCCAATCTTCCCCTAAATATTCACCGGGGTTGCCAATCTTCCTATGGGGCCTGGAGATCTCCAAAAATCACCATGTCCCCCAGCCACAGCACACCATTTCCCCTACAGAAAATTTCCCAGCTATTACAACTGATTTCCAGATGACCAACATCAGTCCTTCTGGAGTCACTGGCTGCTTTGGGCAGTGGACTCTGTGGCATTATACCCTTCTGAGGTCCCTCCCCACCCCAAACCCTGCCCTCCCCAGGCTGTACCCTTCAAATGTACAGCTATTTTCCAACCCAGAGTTGGCAACTGTGTAACTGGCTACAGAAGCACTTTCCAGACCCTTGGAACCCAGAAAACATGGCATAGGAGGAGGTGTTTTTACTACCTTAGCTGCCACTGCATAGCCCCAAAACCAACATAAGTCAGGGATAGAGTGAACCATACTTGTTACCATGCAGCTCTCCTCCCATAATACCCACTTGGGGCAACAAAATGACTTGAGACAGCCTTGCTTTATAGCTAAGCAGAAGGAAATAAACATGGCTCGCCTCCATCTATTTGCTCCTTCCCTCTGCCACCCCACCAGCCACAGCTGGGACACTCACCTGGAGCCTCTATTTCCAGCTCGTTGTATTTCTTCCCACAACGGGTCTTACGCCTAGTAAGTTTGGTTTTCCAGAGATCCAACCCTGCAGACATTTGGATGCTTAACATTGTGAAAATGCATATCATTGCTGCAAAGTATACCTAAAGCGATATATCTGCGTCCTGTACAGAAAGATCTTAAGGCATGGTTGTTTAGATTAATTTATGCAATGCACTGAAACACAGTGAAGACAGAAAACTCTTAAAATGACAATAGTTATTTGGGTATGCATTTCAAAATGCAATATATTTCTAAAAATATACATAATAAATAACATCTGCTGGTCAGAAAACGTTAATTGTATCTTTTCACTCTTCTTCTGTCTTTTCCCTTCAGTGACATCAGTCTGAATTCAGCTATGAACACCCACTTCTGAACTGAAGAAATGAAATCTTAGCCCAGGTCTAGTTGCAACAGGTCCATTTGGGAAGCTTATTCAGTCTTAGTACAGTTCTATCTGTGAGACTGTGAGTTTGACTTCTCAGGGACACCCCATCTGAGATGGAGCAGTGGTAAAACATATGCCTTGCATGCATAAAGTTCTAGGTTCAATTCATAGTATCTGTAGTTAATTTCAGAGAGGAGGGATGAGAAAGATCTCTGCTGAGACACTGAAAGTCAGTTGCCAATCAGAGCAGGCACTGGACTACATGGACCAATTCAGTATAAGGCAATTTTTATACCTATCTCCACTTGCCAATACTAGCTCTCACAGAAAAAATATTTTTACATCACTTGGGTCATGAGTGAAATCCTAGATTTGCTGATCTCGCCATCACCCCTGCCCACGCCAAACCCAATCAGAAGTACACTGAATTTTTAGAAACTGTTCCATCTACTATGACTGGCATTGCAGTCCAAATAAAAGCTCCCTGGATAGGATCAAACCCAACAAGTTCTATCCTATTGTAAAAGAGCTTGCTGCAAAATGATTTCTCTGTGGTTTGGTCTTCTTCCAGCGCCGTCGTGCTCTTTGAAAATGTGATTCATTGAGTTAAGCAGGTCAGGTTCCTGTGGGTACAGTATATGCCATCCATTGGAAATTAAAGACCAGAAAATTAACAGGGTTTGTTGTGTTACAAAGCTGAAGACATTTTATCCTTATGCGCATAGAAACACATCCTGCGCTAATGGAACACAGTGCTATATTCCAAGTCATATTTATACTTGCAAAAGCAATGAGTGTACTTCAGTTAAGCTTGCTTGGCAACAGTCTTGCCAGTTTTCCTCTTTGGCTTTAAGTGATACGGACAAGGTGTGCTTTAAAGATAATGGGCAGAGTTGCCAAATGAGTCATTCTAACCGTGGAAGTCCTGAGATGGGTGAATATGACAGTGTGGGGCCCAAAAGGAAAAAGAAAGCCCAAGACATGAAGCATATAGTTAGTGATTGGTTTCCCCAAGAGGTCCAGAATCTGAATGTGCCTCCTCACAAAGAACCATCCTGAACTGACAATAAGGAAACTGAGCCTGATGTGGCTAGGGGTGGGAGATGAACTGAGACCCAGGATGAGCAGCGTTAATATGTTTCTTGATATAGAGAGCCAAATGGATTAATGGATCTGCTTGTGCACTACTTGAGGAAACAAAAAGAAGACTCTCTCATAGCCCTGTGCCCGGGCCAACAACAACAACAAGACTCTTTACAAACACCAAAACTTCTCATTTGTTGCAAGTGGATGGGGGAAAAGGAGAATCAACTGCAACTAATGAAAAACAAACAAATAGAATTTCACACAAAAATAACTGCAGTCGACTTCAAGTAGCAAGTTCTGTCTTTTAAAGAGGCGGAGGGGGAAGGGAGGGAGGCAGAGACAGAGACTGTGACTGCACATGCCTGCAAATAATTGTTGGTTTCAGTTTGTATTAGTTCTGCCTAGTCTCTCTTCAGCACTCTAGTTTCTGATAATGGAAAATCAAGCCCATTATATGGTAAACCTAGGAAGCAAGTACATTAAATAGTGGGCCACTGACATTAATGCAGACTGTAAACAATTCGCTACTGTTACCACTACATGCTAAATTATGTGTCATTTGTCGCTTTCATAGGGCTGTTTCCCTCAAAGCTTTTTTGGGGCGGGGGATAACAGAAAGCGTAGAACGTCTTCACAGTTGTCTGCTCTGATAACCGCAACTATTTTGAAATCCTCTTTTTACACCTTAAAGGTGTGTGGGGGGGGGGACGACTTGCAAACACTTCTCAGGCCATTGCAATGCAACTCTTGCTCTCCAGTTTTTGAAAGTTAAAAGATGGGGGGTGGGGATGTGGGGGGGAATAATCCAACGCAATTGGTAGGAAGAAAACAGAGCTTATTTATACAGTAGCACGTGTGTCAGCAATACTTCTTCTCCCGGCTACACGCCCCCCTTCCCTCCTCCCCATCTTCTCTCTCACTCCTATACGCACAACCCCCCCCCCCACTTTAACTGTGCTTTTGTGTTTTGTCAGAATTAATGAGAAAAGTTCCCTTGCCCTAGGGGTAATTAGTGTCCTTGGAGTTAAATAAGCTAATACTTAGACACCTCTGGCACAAGCAATTATGTTTGTGTATTGAATAATTGATTCAAAGAGGGGGGGAAGGGGGCTGCTAATCAGATCTGAGCATAATGAATTGATTTAATTAACAGGGGAATCTGAGGGTCCCTGGGAAATGTGTGCATTTATTCAGCAGCAGGAGAGTGCAAGCACATAAATTGAGACGCCAAACCCAATCGAAGGGGAGAGAGAGCGAGAAGGGGAGAGAGAGAGAGAGAGAGAGAGAGAAAGGGCAGCAAGCAACCACATTTGCTTTCAGTGATAGGTTCGCATCTTTCCATCCTTCCACCCCCCCCTCCCCCATGCTTTTTGAATATAATTTTAGATTTAAAGTGAAATCAAGAGAAAAGCACTTTAGAAGCTTGGCCAGCAATGCAGTAGCGACAGCAAAAGAGGTTTTTATGAAGGATCCCACAGGCTGGCAGTAAAAGCGGGGCATTCCCCCCCCCCTCCGGTCGCATGTAGGTTAGGGGAAAGGAAAGCGCAGAAGAAACCGAGCCCTTGATTCATCTCCCTTACCCTCTCGTCTTTTTTGTTTTGGTGCGTGCCATTTCCAAACTGGCATTCGAGTTGCGGCCCCAGCAGAAGGGTGGGTGTCTGAGCTTGCTGCTGCTACTGCTGCCTTAGCAAAAAAGAAGAAGAAGAAGGGGGGGGGATGCTCTCCGGAGTCTGCCGCCTGTAATTCTAGCTGAGTGCGATCTAGGGTTAAAAGTCGTGCAACTGTAGCCGGTTCGGCCGGGCTGTGCATGTGCCGGGGGGGGGGGGGCCCCCGGTCTGGGGTCTCAAGCAACAGAAAGAGGCAAAAAATAAAATAAAAGGGAGGACGAGCCGGGCGCATTTCCCACGCGGCGCCCCCGCTCTGCAAACCCTCTCCCCGTGTGCTCTTTGCCTGATTTTCCAACGGAGCGAAGAGGCAGCGGCCGGCGGCTTGGAGGGCGAGTCGGCCACGGAGACGGAGCGGCGGAGGCAGCCGATCGCCGCCACCATGGTGCTGGACAAGGAGGACGGTAGGTGTCGGGAGCGCGGAGCGGAGGGTGGGCTGCTGCGAAGAGGGCGGGCGGCGGCGGCGGCGGCGACCGTGGCTCCCCTGGCCCCGGCGCCTTCCGTTGATCTGCGCAGCCGGAGAGGAGGAGGAGAGGCTGGGGTGCTCCTGGCGACGTGCGCGCAGACGAGGAGGGGGCATTTCTGCAAAGTGCACCGAGCGTCGCCTCTCTTACTGTACGAACAAGTCCACTCTCTCTCTCTGTGTGTGTGTGTGTGTGTGTGCCTGTGCGTGCGCGCATTGGGAGGAGGTCGCCGATCGCCAACGCGGATCCACATGATCTGCTTGCCGACCCCCCCCCCTCCGCTGCTGTGCACGCGTTTTCATGTTAATCGGAGCAGACCGTCCCTTGCGCTTCGATCGCTTTCTTTTTCGCCCTCGTGTCCGTCTGTGTCGCGTGTTTCTCTTAAACGCCCATTATAGTTTCACTGCTTTAAACACTCTCCCCCGCCTGACCTGTCCGCTGTCTCGATCTCCCCATTGTGGCGTCTAACCTCTTGCTTAGTCCCCAAACCGCTTCTCTGCGCCCCCCCGCCCCGTGCTCGCTTGCGCGCTCTCTCTTACGCACGCACACACACAAAAAAGGTCCATTAAGGACTAGAAGAGCTGGCAGCTTGGCTGAACGGCTTCACAAAAGACTCCGTGGTTTATTAGGGGAAAGGATTTACTTTTTAAAAAGAGGGTCTTGGGCAGTGTTCCCTCTAAGCTGAGTGAGTGTGAGCTAGCTCACTGTTTTTTTAGCCTCCGGCTCACACGTTTTTGTCTTGGCTCAGGAAGGGATGGCTCCAGAGCAAACTAATTTATGCAGCAGCCCAATCGCTCGCTCACAACTTTAATGTCAGTAGCTCACAAAGTGGAATTTTTGCACACAAGACTCTGCAGCTTAGAGGGAACAGTGGTCTTGGGCCCGGATTGGAGGGGTATTTGGGGGAAGGTGCGAGCCGCCTGTGTGAAAGTGAGAGCCAGACGTGACCGCAAATAAGTTCCGAGGGACCATGTGGGTATTGTCAAGACTGGCTAAAAATGCAGGCAGGGCTCACTTGGGGGGGTGGCGGTGAGAGGCGGGAGTTGGGGGCCAAGGTTAAAGAGTATCTAAGCTCATTAAAAGGGCAATTACTTATGAGGAGGAAGGGAAATCGGGGCAGGGGGAGGGAGCGCTTCCAAACCTGCCTTCTGAGGGCACTGGGGAATGAATGGGCTCCTGGAACTTTCCCTGAATTGAGAGCTAGAGGAGGATCATTCAGAATCGTGGCGTCCACTTAAACTGTAATTTTAGCTGTCAGACCTGGATGTAGCACTTTGGGGTAATGGTTTGTGGCAGCCTTTGTTCACAAAGCAGCACTTTTAAAACAACAAACACAACAAAGCCATCTGGCATAGCGACTGTTCCGCTTATTTATTCTCTTCCCCCCCCTTAAAATTGTTTTCGTTGTACTATTGGTCAGAACAACCCCGGTAAGTTTCCTTTGTGAAGAGATGACTTTTAAAAAACTTGCTTCTCATCAAAGTTTGAACTCCCCCCACCCCCATTTTGAGCTTTCAAATCGTATCTGTCCTTCGATTTCTACTTTTGTGGCTGAAGAAGCAACTATTTTGATACAGCCACTTGTCAGAATGCTCTGGATGTCCCTGGACATCTCATGCCTTCTTCACACGTGCTTTTTATGGTGCCCACCCGAGCATTAAAAAATTGCGCACCTAAGAATGCTAAATGTGAACATATCTGAGAGTAAGAGAGCTGTCATTAGAGCTGCTTGTTATTAGGGACACTTTTGATGCCAAACCTAGATTGGTTGCAATTAACGTGTGAACTCGTGAGAAGGTCTGGAGCGATATTTGTGATGTCTCGGGTGGGACGTGAACAGCAATTTGCTGTTCTTTGCCAAGTTCTCCTTCTGATCATTACTGAAAACAGATGCCTTCACATCTTAACTAATGAGCATTTACTCTGACCATTCATTCCATTTTACGTGATTATTATTATGACACTCTCTTTGAGGATGGTGATTCTGTTACCAATCCTGATGTTTCAATGTGGATCTTATTTTGTCCTCACTCCTTCTTACATTCAAAGGGTTGGGACTGGAAAGGGTGAAAAAAGCAATTGTAGCAGCACAGCACAAGAAGAGACTGTCTCCAGAGGAGTCCCTCTCTTCTGACAAATAACGCCTCCGTCATCTCAATGTAACTTTTTAAGCCAACCCAATGCAAGGAGCTGCGGTGGCTCAAGTGGTTAAGACCCTGAACTGCAGGCTGTGGAAGGTCAGTAGTTCAGCAGTTCGAGACCCGAGTGTGCCGCATGATGGAGTGAGCTCCTGTCTCTAGTTCCAGCTCCTGCCAACCTAGCAATTCGAAAGCAAGAAATTGCAAGTAGATAAATAGGTACCCCTTCGGTGGGAAGGTCACAGCGTTCCGTGCACCTTGGTGTTTAGTCATGCCAGCCACATGACCACGGAAACGTCTTTGGACAGCGCTGGCTCTTCGGCTTTGAAACGGAGATGAGCACCGCAACCCTAGTGTCGGACTCGACTGGCTTTCGAGCAAGGAAACCTTTACCTTTAATGCAAGAGTATATGGAAGTAACTCCATTTTTTCCAGTGCGGTTTACTAACAAGTAGAAGAGTACACAGAATTCAGACTTAGTGTGGTTGTGATGTGTTGGACAAGGACTGGAGACCATATCAGAAGTGGTACGGTCTGAGCAAGATGGGTTCGGACTCATGCTTTTTGGGCTATGATAAATGCGTATTCTCATGGGGAGGAGTACAGCTGAGGTCATGGACCTGTGCTCTTCAGAGTAAACTTTATTGACGACAACTTTCTATCCTCATTGATCAGTGAAGCTCCTCCAGTATAATGTTTCTGTTGAGTCCCGCAAGTACATAATTGCTGTTAAAAGTTCCCCTTACTTTGTTGTTTCTGTATACTTTTAAGTTTTGAAAATCTATCTTTGAGCAAACTAAAAGAAAATGAAAACACTCCTTGTTAGGAAAACTATGCCATGGTGGCATATCCAATGAAAGCTGAGAACCAATTTGATATAAGCATTAGTGTGGTGAACTGGATCACAGGGAGAAATCCTGTCCCTGCTTCATGGCTCTGCCTTCACACCATAGGTCAGAACTTGGAACATAGATGAACACACCTGTGATGCGGGTCGGTCATGTGAGGAAGCTGTGTAAGATGGCTTCTGATCTAAGATGCTTTCTGTTTCCATGCTGTTTATAGAGTTATAGTATCTCAGGCACATGGTTGCTCACACATTTTAAAAATGGTTATTGTTGCCTAATAAAAGTATTTTCTCGTCTATTCGGAACTGGCTCCTTGGAATCAGAAATATGTTTCTAGGGTTTTCGGTTCACAGGGCTGCTATCTCTAGCCATATAGATAGCAAAACTGGCACCCCTGTTACTGGCAACGTCTTTTTGTTTCCCCATTTCTAAAAATTCATTGCCAGCTCCTAAGAATGGATTGCTTGCACCAAGGAACTGAACATTTAGTTGTCATCAAAACATAGACCTTAGTTCTCATGCAGAATGGCAATATCTTTGGAACAAGATAATTTAGGAATGGGTCTAGAATCCCTATGGTAACTTACCATATGAATAAAAAAGCCTCCCCCTTCTATATTCCCCCAAAGACAAAGATGTAAGAGGTTAAGTAATGTCAGTATAATTAAGCGACGCTAATTCATTGCTGTTTTGTTCTTCTGGGATTTTTACTTGCGTTTCCATCTGCTCTGGTTCTGAGGTGTGAACTGCACCAGATTATCCTGGCAATGGCAAAATGATAGAGATTTTGCTTGACTAGAGAATAATCAGGTTTTTTTTTTCCCCTTTCCCTTTTTATAAATAAGTGGGTGACACTCTGTCCTGCCTTAACTTTTTCCTCTTTTTTGCCAACGGGTGCCTGCTAGCCTATATCTGTTTAAATCTGATTGACGGGTCAAACAGCAGGATGCTGCCTCCACAGAGGTAGTAAGGGAAGCAGGTGAGCTATGAGGGAAGACTGAGATCTAAAGAGAGTTTCCTAATGGGGGTATTTGGGTTCTTTCAAGTATTGCAGACATACTCATTAAACATAAGGAGCTCAGGGGCTGGAATGATGATGGTGTAAGGAAGTGAAAGTAGAAACATTGATTATCCAGACAGTTCTCAACAGCCCTCATTCCAGGAGCTCTTACGGATGGCTGTATAAAAGGAAATAATGGGGATGGTAGTGAAGGTAAAGAGGAAATTAGAATGGGATGCACTTAAAAAGAAGACATGTTAAGGAACAAACCCCTGATGAGAAGGATGTGGAGATCAGAGTAACAAACTGAAGTGGCGCCTGGGAAATTCTCCAGAATTGTTTGTAAGGCCGTTATTCCAGCAGCGAAATCATGCCTGTTAAAATGTGTCAGAGAAATTAGGGACAGAAAGTCTTTTTCCATTGGAGTGTGGGTTATTTTACACGACTCTTTCACGGCCTGCCTCTCACTTTTCTCACTTGTTGCGAATCTCTGAACATTAAAGTGGATGTTGTATCATTGCATGTTAAATTGGGACGCATGGAAAGTTTTGTAGGCGATTAAAATTCCTGGAGAACCATGCTGGAAAGGTCATGCTTGTGAAACTACCTGTGTTTTTATTGGCAAAGGTCAACCTGTTACTTATCTCTAAAATCTTATCATTTCAGATAATGAGGAGCTGGTAATTTTTTAAAAATAGGAAATTCTGAAATAAAAGTTGCTCTCACCTAAGTAAGTGCTGGGGTCATCATGAATCTTATGGAGTGCCCTCTGATGAATTACTCCTTGGAAGCCCATCATTTTAGGAAATTCAAAACTTATTCTCCAGTTAGGTAAATATCGCAATGTAATAGTTGTGGGGGAGGGGCTTGCTAAGAACTAGGTGTGGAGTAACAAGATGTGGACTGAGCGCTGAAAGAGATTGATCTTTCCATTCAACGAGTAATGTCAGCCTATGTGATATAACTGCCACCATTAACAAGTGGGGTGTTTTGCCTTGTTTTCTTGGCAGATGTTCTTTCTAGCAGAGGTAAAAGTTTGGGACAGGAGAGAATAACATTCCAAATACGGGAAAAGAATAAGAAGACAAAATCGTCACATTACTGATATGATGTGGCCTGGCATAGTGTCAGGTTGCGTCAGTGAGGCAACATCGCTTCCTATATGTCAAAAATGATAGGATGCAATGAGAATGATATAATGGAATGTGATATTGGGGAGCATTTTTTTTCCTTTTAGGATAATTAAAAATCATGATTAAAGAAGAAAACTCAGTACAGAGACTCAAGTTACATGTAGCTCCTGAGGGTCGCAACAATTTCCCCTTGTTTAACTTAATTTTCTGCAAGGCAAATATGCACAGGGAAGCCAACCTTGTGTGAGGTGTAGGGCCAAAGTCAGGGTCACATTTCCATTTATATGAATAGACTTGCTACTTGAATGTCACAGAATAGAATTTGTGTTCAGTGAATCCGTTCAATACAGAATGATAGTGACCCATTATAATGCTTAATTTAACTAAAGATGCTTTAGCTAATAATTTAGGGCATAATCCAGCCAAAGTTAAGCTCTTTTGTCCAGTTGATATCAGACGCTTGACTCTTATGTTGGAAATGATGGGATTTAAAAGTGCTTCACTTTGATTGGATTGTGCCCGTAATCTATTAGGGTTCTAGGAAACATTTCTTAAATTAAAAGCATAGTAATTCAGATGAGAGTGAATGAGAAGTTAAAATAATTTTAAATGGTGAAATTAATAGATTTATGATATGAGAGTGCCATTCGTTATGGTAGTTATAACTGATCTCTAAAACAATGAAGTGATTTTAGAAAACTGCTGCTGTGAAATATTATAAATTTAAATATAACTCTGAAATGATACCGTGAAAAGAAGTCTGTGGTGGGTTAAAGAGTGAGACTTTGGTTCAGGAATCCATGGTGATTTGCTAACTATTTAAGTTTAACAGTGTGCTAGGGAATATTATATTTACTTTCATGATTAGTTAAAAAATCTAAATACCTGAAATCCACCTAAATGGCTGTAGTTTGTAGTAAATCTACTTTAGTTAGTACATTTTTAAAGTTTCAAATAGTATTGTCAGAATATGTAATAGCTTTAAGGACACACACACACCCATTTCAAACTACTGGTGAATAGATTTGTTGGTATTAATGAGGGCCTGGCTTCCAAAATAAATGCCTTTTAGGATCATAGTATAGAAATCCAACTTTAAATTGTGGCATTTTTTTGCTGGGGCATAATATATTTTCCTTAGCAAATAGGTAGTAGCTGAATGAGAATTGAAGTTTTCAGTACTGAATGAAATGATTCTCCATGCAAAATGGTATATTTAACATCAAATACATTCAAGGACTGTTAGGATTAAGCATTCAAAATGAAGAGGAAAGGCAAAGCCATTTGAGTTGAGGATAAGGAATCTAATTAAAAATAGGTATTAAGGGTATCTGGCTGTAGCTTCCTATCATGCTTTTAAAAGGTTACTCTTGTATCAGTTGTAAAGGAAAAGGAGAAGTATCGTAGAAACGGGAATAAAATGTTTTCTTGGATTAAAAAAGTGGTCAGAAACCTTTTTCTTTGGTGCTGAGTACTTAAGAGCCTCATCCTCTAAATCTAACCAGTCTTCTGATAGAAATACACATACTCATCTTTTTCAGAATAGGACTTTATTTGGGTAGCTAGAAAATGTTTCCGTTCAGATTTGGGTGTCGTCTGCAATGTCAGCTGTCACAAATGACACAGCTCGGAATAGCGGAATGACTGGAGAGATCCTGCTAAAGGCCTCCTCAGCTCCTTTATACCAAAGGATATTACAGAATAAATCCTGTATTAAAAGTCTCCTAATTCTCCACCTGCCCCAACCTTACACTCAGGAGTTCAAGCTCTAGATTAAAGTGTGAATGCTTGTGAATGCTGCATTTCTTGTGCAATAGCATGTATTGGAGAAATATCCAAAGTGATTTTGGTAAGGAAGATGCTAAATTGTCATTGAGATAGAGGAGAGTAGGACTATAGTATTAGGACAGCCAGATGCTTTTTTTCTGTGGTGGTGAAGTCTGCACATGACATAATGACTTACAATGGCATTTTTGTGAGAAAAATAACCTTTTCACACACAGAAAATTGTAGATCCTGCCCACCCCAATAGTTCTCACAAAAAAATGAGCTGAGGAAAGCTGTCCTGTGCGGGCATTACCATCTCAATGAAACATTCGGGAAATGCAAACTTAGAATTCTGTAATTACTACATAGAAAGCTTTTATTTCAAAATGAGAAAATTTAACTTGCTAAAAGTGGCTGATATTTTCAAAGTAAGCAAACTGGGAAGTAGGGCTTGCTTGGGGGAAAATGTGTCTGTATAAATAAAATGAAGAATGCAGATAGAAAATTTATTGTACAGGTACGGAGAGGGTTTCCCCCTCCTCCTTCCTACTAAGCATTATATTAAAGGTGAGCTCGATCAAATCACCAGTAAATCCAATGTAATGAAAATGGAGAGCACCAAAAAAGACAAAGTTGATAGAAATACTACATAGTGGGTTATAGCCAAATATGTGCTGCAGGTGGTGCTGCTGAGCTGAAAAGCTTTAAATTCTCCATTAGAGCCTGACAGAAGAATAAGCGGGGGTCCCTGGGAAATGAGTGCATTTATTCGGCAGCAAGGGTGCAAAGCTCACACAAATGGAGAGACAGAGGCAGCAGTAGCTAGGCTTAGATATTTTCCTCCCCCACCCCACCCCTTGGAGTGTAATTTTAGATTGAAATTCAGCTTAAATCCAAGGGGAAAACACTTTATAAGGCTGAAAGCTGTATAGTTGCAACAGCCAAGGTTATGGGCTATCAAATGCAATTACATTAAAACAGATTATACTGTGCAAATTGAGCCATTTAGAAGGTGAGAACCAAAGAAACAGCTCTGATCTCCCCCCTTTTTTTCTAAATTGCAGTTTTAGTTCCTTGCAATTCCGAGGTACGAAAGTAGGTGAGACGGCTTTTGTATCTGCAAAGTGCTTCGTTTCTGAAGGTAATTCTAACTGAGTGCCATCTAGGTTAAAAGCTGGACAACTGGATAATTAGAGCTCTCTCGCTGCTAGAGGACAATCAGCTGAGCCGTAGCAGCTCATCTTGGGCTCCCACATAGGCTTAGTTCTTTTCTCCCGTGAGCGGAGGCGATTGGAGACAGAGCATCTGCACCCGGACTTCCTGTGAACCCTGAGATGATGGTGCTGGACAAGGAGGACGGTAGGTGAGCGGAGAGATTCCTCGAGCAGGGCTCAGCATATTCGCAGACGTTCCTTACATGCAGTAAATGAACCTGAGAGGTGCATAACTCTCTTGCCTCCGGTGCCTTTTATGTCCCTGTCAGCATGCTTTCTCTACTGCTCTGGGGAAAGGGCGGAAAAAAAGTAAAGCAGCCCAGCAGGGTTTACTGTAGTAGAGGGATACAAGTTTTAAACGGCTGGATTTAAAAAGCACTTCTGGGCTTTTGTTTTCCTTGTAAGTTGCAGCCCTTCTCCACTTTAGTTTGTGGCGTTTATTTTAAGCCTTTGCCTTTCTCTTCCAGGTGTTAGTTGGGGGAATCTTCAGGGATCCTCTCCCTCTCACATGTCTCCCTGGCTTTGTGGCTAAAAACGTAATGGGATCAAATAATAGACTCGTTAAACGGGCTTTAGGAAATCACCACTGGGCTGCTGGAAGAATCATGATGTAGAAGGAGTGGGCCATTCCGTGTTCATGCGCCTGGCTGAATGAGTTATAGCCAAGGAGTCTGGGAGCTTCTCCTGTTTTTCCAACATTTCTGAAGCTGACTTCATGCCTATAAAGATTGCACGAGTGGTGTCAAAGTACAGGACAGGGGCAGAGGCTGTGGCAGGGCTGATGAGTTGTGTATGACTGTTGCGTTCCCTGTGCTGTGCAGCTCACATTGGTCGTGTTTTTTTTTTAAGAAAAGATGTGGTAAGTGAGGGAAATGACATTCTTGATAAACTTTGCGTGTCATTCCACTTTAGCTAGTAATGGAGCACCTGTGTTAGGGAGTGTTTGACAAGTTCATGGGTCAAACGACTTTAGCTAGTAATGGAGCACCTGTGTTAAACGGGAGTGTTTGACAAGTTCATGGGTCAAATAGGACATGTTGTGCATGGAATACAAAGCAGAAAGTGTCCTTCCCCCCCCCTTTTTTTTTGCTTTTTGTCCCCATTTCTTGGCAAAGTGTCCCAAGGAAGGAAGCCTTTCCAGGCTGGCGCTGTTCGTGTGCTTAAATGTCAGCTCTGTGTGTAGTGATGTCATTTAACCATGCTGCCTCTTGTACTTTGGAAGGGGCAGCTCCTACATGTGGCTGAACTGTTCTTCTATCTGTTGCTGGACAGCATTCAGCATGGTAGGGTTGGGTGTTTTTTTTTCCAGGGAAGGGCTAAAGAGAAGCGTAGGATTGCAGGGTGGAATTCAACATCCCCAGTTGATCTCCATTCTCCCTGGAATGCTGTTAGTGCTGCTGTTGGAGGAAGTGCACAGTAGAACTTTTCGTGTCCGCATGTTATTTCAAAACAGTTCAGATTGTGAACACTGGAGCACCGTATCGTCTTTGCTGATTGTGCAATGTCACTAGTTTATAGTATCAACCCAAACCAGTTGTTCTTAACACCCCTTTTATAAAGTGAAGATAACAGAGGGGTGGTGCTGGGCCATGGCTAAAATAGCACCCTGACATTTACAGAGACGGATAACTAAAACAACAGATTTCTCATTGGTTTCGTTAGAAACAGCTAGACGCTTTAGAAATTCTCTGTGTGTCCATAGCTCATTTGAAATCTTCCACCTCTTAATGCATGGCATGAACTGTCATCACTGTGTGTAATTTTCTGTATGTTGCCACTATGACCCAACTTGTTCACAAAACGCTAAAAAAAATTGAATTTCATTTCTAGTCTCTAATAAACGTACTGTGGTTTGACATGCGTAAGGTCACTTTGGCATCAAAAAAAGAAATAAACTTCTGATGTTGTCTTCAATGTCCTTAAACATCTTGCATTGAACTGATGATACACTGGCAAGTGAAAGCTACAGCCTAGAATTTTGAATTATATGAGGACTGAAATGTCTGGCTTCAGTTCTGCTTGGCTTTCTGACCTGTGCTCTGGAACTCATAAAATAAAGTTCTCCAGAAGCACATGACTGGACCGTCTGTATGGAAAGGACCAAGTAGATAAATCTGAATCAAAAATTCCTTGAAATCCAACACAGCTTTTAAAATAGTTGGAAGTAGTCTGATTTCTGGTATTGTTATCTGTGGTACAGCCATTCATTTCTTTTGTACCACATTTGTCTTCAGCCAAACAGCTTTTCCATGTTTTTGAAATATTGTGAAAACCTGCAAAACCTGTTTATCAGAGACAACAGTAGATGTATGTGCCTTTTCCGAATTACTACTCTTTTCTATTCAAAATAATTCTTATTGTTCTCAAAGGTGTTTTGAAGGGATTCTTTGGAAGTAAGTTTCTGAAACTTGTAGCTTGATCAAAGGCTCTTTGGAAAAGGTGACTAATACAAACTTTAAATAAGTAATAAAGTAAACCTAAGAAGTTCATTTGAGAGTCAGTATAAAAGTCTATGATCCTAAGCATATTTATCAGGAATAAAGTCCCATTGAACTCAGTGGAACGTACTTGTTCATAAAGATGTTAAGAATTGGACTGTAACCTTCTTGGGAATAAAAAGTAGTTGGCACTGACTATTTTTTACTGTCCATGCTAATTGTACTGATTTCTTTTTTTTCTTCCCTTCAGAGTTTGAAGTGTTCAAAGAAAAGCAACAGCTCTTCTGTTTGTGGTTACTTGTCCTTTTTATTTCACACTTAATTGAAGGTGTTGCATGTTTGAGAGAGAGCTTGGTGTCAAAGCTTCATGAAAAGATAAAAGATGGAATTGTGCACACTGTCACATGTGTGCGGCTTGGTGAAATCAGCAGGACTTGCAAAACTATGCCTGAGATAGGTGTGAGAATGATCAAGGGACAGTCGGACCAGTGCACAGAATGAAATTTAACTTTGTGGAGAAATTTGGAAAAGCTGATTTTATTTTTCCTGTAAACATTCCCAAACATGAAAGAAAACATTTCACTGAATGGCAGGGGGTGTATCTGACCCCCCCTCCCAATTTAGTACTATTTTAACGATCCATGAATCCGTTAAACTAAGTACTTTACTTTAATCTGTTTTAATCCTATTGATTTAAATTAGAGAATATTGACTCAAATCCAATTACTTTGCTTTGTTACCTTATAGATTGGTTGGCAGTGCCTTAGGATCCAGTACTTTAGAAAACTTTTATCTTTCAGGGGGAATTTATCAGGGACAAGGTGCTTGACTAATTAATGTGAGGATAGATATTTTACAGGAGGTTGGAAAATCATTTGTCTCACGAAGAGTCGGACTCGACTGTGCGACTGAACAAGAACAACAACAACACACACACACACATATATATTTGTCATTATGTGTATGTGTGTGTAAAACAAAATCTTTATTCTGCTAAATAGGGTAACCCTCTACCATACTTCTAAGCAACAGGAGAAAGAAACAGCATAGAATGGTCAGGGGCAAGTCCTACACGTGGTAATTGTGGACAGGACACAGAGGTGGTTGAACGCTTGAGAACAAACTTCACTACTGATAGTAGGAAGAACTGAAATGGTAGAAGTGATGTAAAATTTAGAAGCACTTTCTCCATTTTGATTTAGTCTTCAAATTTATGGAGCATGTGTTTTTGGAGGGGCATGCCTTTCGGCGTGAGAAGCCTCTTTTGTAGATATCAGCTAAGTTCAGACACTGAAATGTAGTATCCGAAACCACACCTGTGTCAAGCAGAAACCTACATACAAACACCAAATCAGAGTTAGCATCAAAATCTTATAAATGGGAGTTCAAGGTTCCTGTGTTAGAATCCACAATTCAAAATATGAACTGGAGATCTTAACGCGTGTTAGATGGCTCCAGTTCATTTGTTCTAAAAACACACATGCTTTTAAACATACTATTTGTGGGGTTATATTTCTTGAATTGGGATGTGGAATGGTATAGTATAGCCTGATCCTATCAGATCTTGGAAGCTAAACTGAGTCAATACTTGGAAGGGACACCACCAAGGAAGTCTTTGCAGAGGAAGGCAATGGCAAACCACCTCTGTTTCATTACTTTCCTTGAAAATACTATGGGGTAGCCATAAGTCGGCTGTGACCTGACGGCACTTTACACAAACATTTCTTGAAACAGATTAATTAACAGGTAAGATTTTGCAGGAAAAGGAATTGGAACAAACCCTCTCGAATTTCTTTCACAATTAAGAGGAGGTTCGTTTACCTATTTAATGTATCCTTTGCAAAATACATGTCTAGATAAGAACACAGAGAGAAAGAAACATATGCTAGATGTAGATGAAGAGGATTTCAGAAACTGAAGGTATTGGAAGCACCAGGTGGTTGTAGAATAAGAGATCGATCAGCATCCTTGTACCACGACCATTTGAGAAGTAACAAGAATAAAGGTCATTCCCTCTTGGTAGGAAAGAGCAGGAGCAGTTGAGAGAACTACAACATTTGACATTGGGGTAGATTTTTCTTATAATAAAGCAAATCAAAGCCTGCAAATAAATTGATCAAGCAAGGACAATCCACTTGAGGTAAGACACCATTAGTAACACTTATGGGATTTGAGGAGGCACTTCTAGGATAAAGACAGACTTAACATGGGAGGAAATGATGTTGATACTGAACAGTAGAAATTGGAAATACCTGCAGACTGATACTGGGGAAGGAGATAAGGATCAACTGTCAGACAGGCTAGGAGATTGCTTTAAAATGTTATCTTAAGCACTGCCTCCACTCTTTTTTGATAAAAAATAATATTTACATAGATCTTAACGTAATGTACAGGTCATTCTGTATATGGTATGTGACTTTTGTCTTCCTGTAATGAAGGGAAACTTTTGCTTTGGACAGATTTCTAGGAGATGGCCTGGTAAAAATAACAATTATATGCGCCAGTTCACAGAAAGAGACTAGGATGTACTGCTGCAGAGACTGTGTAATGTAGCCAGTTCAAAAAATTATACATTTCAGGATCTGGAAGAAGAAAGGTATTTTGTTTAAAATTAGTAGTATTGGTATCCATTTATTGTGTATAAAAAGTAAAGGTAAAGGTTCCGTTGCTTGAAAGCCAGTTGAATCCGACTCTAGGGTTGCGGTGCTCATCTCCATTTCAAAGCCGAAAAGCCAGCGCTGTCCGAAGATGTTCCCATGGTCATGTGGCCAGCATGACTAAATGCCAAGGTGCATGGAACACTGTTACCTTCCTACTGAAGTGGTACCTATTTATCTACTTGCAATTTCTTGCTTTCGAACTGCTAGGTTGGCAGGAGCTGGAACCAGAGACGGGAGCTCACTCCATCATGCGGCACACTTGGGTCTCGAACTGCTGAACTACCGACCTTCCACAGCCTGCAGTTCAGCGTCTTAACCACTTGAGCCACCGCAGCTCCTTTATTGTGTATAGCCATTCTTAAAAAACTTAGTATTGTCAGTGGTGAAACATGGTAGAAACAGGCAGGTAGTGAATCCTGGTGTTGTGGCAAAATGTGATGGAGTAGCAGAAAAAATACTTTGTCCACATCTACCACGACTGTTATAAGAACATGTAATTGGCTTCCTTCACTGAGTATTCGGGACTATCAATCCGCGATCAAATTTTCTGCCAAAGATAAAACTCTATGTGATATGAGTAACGACGATGATGGTAGTGATGTTTGAAAGTAAGGAAGAAGGTCTTGATTTGTGGTTAAAGATAGGGCTTTCTGGTTGACTCAAATAGAATGTTTTCATTTGAAACATTCCCTTTAGGATGCAGTCTTCAACTTCTTTCTGCTTTTATGGCTAGGACATTCCAAGAAGAAAATGTATCTAGAAAGAAATTGATTCCTAAGTATTTCGAACTATTGGCACCTTTAATCAATATATATATTTTTATCACCCCAAAAAGAAAATAATGGGTATCCTAACAACTGTGAGTATTTGTGACAGCAAAGAGCCAGTTAATTCTAGTGGATGAAATATTCGGTTTACAAACCATGGGTTAGAAACTCAGCTTTACTGCATTGAAAATGCCCTAGGTCGGCTTGAACCCATTTGTATTTCTCAGCCTCTCAACATTAGAATCTTCAAGGGGCGTTTGTGAGGATAAGTGAACTAAAGCTTGTAAAACACTTAGTGTACCAAAAGTGAAATAGAAAAGGTGATTTGAAGATAGCTTCCTTATCTTGCAGTTTAAAGCGATACTCTTTTGTGACTGATGATCATACCAAATACCACTGACACCATGTACACAGCTGTTGCAGAACTGCAGTAATGGGTGCACATGCATAACAGTTGCAGAACTGCAGTAATTGGTTAGTCGTCTGAGCTTGCAGACCTATTTACTAGAGCTTTTTTGGGCAGCAAACACATACATGAAAACTGAGTATGGCTTCTACTTTAAATTAGGGCACTTAGTTCTCCAGTTCCGCTGTTAGGAAAACTGTGTGAACACAGTTGGGATACTCTCTTTTAGCTTGGCAGGGAGGGGAGAAAAGGTGCAACTCTACAGAACAGATTGTGTATGGGGGCACCCTTTGAGGTTTACTTAACTACAGTATGGAAGAATCCCAATACATGGGGATACAGACTTTTATCTTCCCACAGCCTGCCATTCAATTTTCATGCTGCACTCACGAGAGATGATAAAATATCAATCTCTTTGCTGTAGCAGCTCTTAGAAAACACTGGAACTACAGAATCTTCAAAAAATGTTCCTTTTAAGGGCAGTACATTATTAATAAAGTAGTCCATTAGGTCTGGTGATAAAGGGTCAGAGAGTCTGAAATATCTGTCTCTCCAATGGTTAAGGAATTTATCACGGTTGGAGGATTAATTGATTTCATTTGGGAAGCATTTTAGTTCTTCACATTTCAAGTTCAGAGGTAGTGGTGCTCTGTTTGTAAATGTGACTTTCCTAGTGGAGGTTGTTTTATTTAATAAGTATCAGATAGCAATTTTGATTCCCCCCCCCGTGAAAGTAGATATCAGACTTGAACTGAACATTTGTTTGTTCATTAATTTGAATTCTCCCCTTCCTGCAATGAAGTTTGATGTTTTGTTCTCATAACAACCCTAAGAGGTTGGTTAGGCTGAGGTGGTGTCTGGCTTAAGAGTACCGAGCGAACTTGGTAGCTGAGATGGGTTTTGAACCTGAGTCTCCCACATCCAGACTTAGCACTGTTATTCCTGTTTGGTAAGTATTTGCTTTTACAAGCCACCTGGAGTAGATTTCTAATCAACAGTGTATAAATAGTGAAGGTTGTCTCTAAATTTGACTCGATATGGTTCCCGATTTTCTCCTATCTTACCGCGCACGATATCCTGCCAGCAAACTCCCAATACCACAGGTGGCTCACACTATGACGCCTTACTCAGATTGTATGCTGGGCAAGATGGTCACCTATCCCCCTAGCCCCCTGGGTCGGTAACACAATATACTTGTCTTTCATAGATGATCTCCAAGCTTAGGCTAAGAGATATGCATTATTTCGCTACTTGCATTGTTATTCTATCGTACTTTGTATTTTGAAACTGTTACTTGAGGCCGTACAATGTGTTCTGAAATAAAAAGTTTAAAATAAAAAAAAAGAATAAATAGTGAAGGAAATAAGAGAACAAATACTAAAAGAATGTTAACATAATAAAACAATGTAAAAAGTGTTATTTGTAATAGAGATTCAAGTTCATAATTGGAAGCTAATTAGCTCTACTCGCATTCACTTGGTATACATGTAGTAATAAACCATATTTTGTGTTAGTCAGCCTTCCGAACTGTTCCAGATGGATTAACCATGATTCATGCACAGAAAAACTATGGTTTATGTTCCTTGCCCTTTACCTATCCCTCATGAAAATCTTTGGGTGATAAAAGGTGGAACAGTCTTGCCTTTATTAACAATAAGCTCCTTTGACTGAAAGCCTTGAGCTGTACAATAAAATCACAGTTCATATATCAATAACAATTACAGAATAGAATTGCATTAAAAAATAAATGAGGGGTGTGCGCAGGATTGTCATATTATAATACACAGCAGGAGAGTGTCTCAAAGATAATAGACAAGAATTTGGCCACAGATCACATAACTGCAGAACTAACATCAGCCAACAGAAAGGAAACTATCTGAGGTTTGATGGCAAGTTGGTACTTGCTCAAAATGGGGGAAATCTGAAGTTCTCACAGTGAGGACCATTGATTGCAAAATAACAAGCACGATCAATGGCACGACGACAGAGGCAGCCAGAGAATGGAGTATTAGCAGATCACCACTTCAGTTCATCTGTAGGCAAAACATTCAGTCTACCTAGCGTCAATGCATGGCAGTTGCTAGGATCAGTAAGGTATTTTAAATATGGAGGAAGACTTATGGGGGAGAGATTCCAAGGACCAGGATGGAGCATACACAGTCAACTTGAAACTGGGTGCTAATTCTGTTGAGTTTGATTACCTTGTCTCAAAGTATGGGTTGATGATTAAGAGGTAATGGCAAACCACAGTTTGTCTAAACTATAGTTTGCCAAGCAGTTTCCAAAAACCTTTCAAGATCCTGTTTTCATGCCTTCCATTAAACAATGGTTTAATGGTTCAGCTGTAACGACGAATTATGGTTTGCAAACTGTGGTTTGCTGTTACATGGTTTTCTCTGTGTTTCCTTTTTCAGTAAGATAAGCAGTGAGGGCAAATATATTTCAGTTGCTTGTTGTCTTGCAGACCTCATCTTTAAGTGGTTAACTTGTGTTGGTGTGCTTTCCATTTTGATCCTAGGTCTACAAATGCCAGGATTTTTCTTGTTCAGTTTCATTAACAATCTTTTCCTCTTGAAAATGTCTTGGGAATATTCTTTATGCTTTCGGCTCAAGAAATTGCATCCCAAAAAGAAACAGGGCTGCATTCGAATATTTGGGTTATGTTTACTCTTCTGCAGTTATAGAAATGTGTGGCCAAGACTCAGTGGAAAGGAGGTGTATTCAGGGGAGCCAGATTTGATTTTGTACTTTGACTAGGATTTCTAAAAAATGGTACATAAACTTAAATGGAGAGAATTGTATCACAAGCGTATGAACAACTGCTGTTCCTTCTTCCATGGAATGATCAAGACTCGCAATCTTGCAAGCTGGGTTCAGTTTGGACGGAAGAAACGGAAACATATTGCGGCAGACTCGATTTCTAATAAATAAAAGCAAGTATAATGAGTGTGTAACTGGGAAGGAAGATAAAGGCAGCCATGCTTTAAATTGTTAATGATGGTGCCAATGGCTGCAGCTTTACCACAGCTGTTTAAATTGATCAATTTTGTTTAGGCAGGAGCCCGGCATGCAACCCTTTCAAGAAAGCTCCAAGATATTTCTAAAGACAAATCTGGATCTTATTAATTGAGCCTTTTTAAGAGCAGGAGTGCCAGTATTACGGATTATTTTTAAGGGTGGATTTGCTTTCCATTGTCACCGTTCTGACAGAAACACATTCTGGTTACCATCTTCAAACCCACACTTTTAATACAACCGCAGCCTTGAAACCACTTAACAATGAAAGCTGCTGGAATTGTTTGTGAGTGGATTCCGGACTGAAGCCTAAAGTGTTCCACTTGGTAATTTTTAACTATGGCGTTTAATCAAAATGGTGGCGTTGAATACGATCAAGAAACATGCTGCAGCTTTGCCAAGTGTCTAGTGACAGTCTTTTGTGGCTGGGGGGGGGGGGGGGGGGGGGAATGTACATTTCTTGTTGTTGGTTTCCAGACATGCCTTTAGATAATGATAATACTTAACCATTTAACTAACACTATAGAGTGTTCAAAGTGCTCCACGTGCATTATCTTGTAATCCTAACAAAGGCCTTGTAAGGCATGGTGGTGCTATTATCCCCAAACGTAGAGGGGGGAAAGGGGTTCGGGCTGTGAGAGACTGGCATGTCTAGGGCTACCTAATGAATTCATGGCAGAGGTGACATTTGAACTGGGGACTTCCTGATGAGTGCTGAATCCAGAGCCAGACTCCTTTTTGAAGTCTATGTCAACTGATAAGTATAAGCAGTCAAGAGGGCTTCTCAATGGCACCGTAAAGATTGGGAAAGGTCATTTGATGGTCCATCGGAAAATGGATTTTTCCTTATTCTCTGATTATTCCCTGGCTCCACAAGCGTGCATAATGCATTTATGATTCAGAACATTTTAAATGAATTTGATTTCGTGTTTTGTACTGTGCTTTGTCAAAGGGAGTATTTTTTAAATAAATGCTGTACAGTGGATAGGAAGGCTGCATTAGGCATCAGTCTTACGCCTTTGGACCTCTCTACAGAGAAGGGAACTCCCTTTTAAAAAAAAAAAAAAAAAGGACTCCTTTATGTCTGTTTTTACTCTGTGCCCTTCCATTCATTTGCCTATACAAAGCAATAACGGGTAAAACTAAAGTAACATAAATTGGTCTGTCTTCCTGAATCCATGTCTCGCTAATGTACCCAGATTAACTCAACTGTAAATTGTCTCCTTTGGATGTCGTGTCTTGCTGAAAGTTTCCTATATGATTCATGATTTGAATTGCTTTTAACAGCTATTGGCTAAGCAATATGGTAAATGTACAAGGTGATGCAATTGGCATTAGTGAGAGAGAGGATGCACAGGAGCATGTAATGCAGTCAATACTACATTAACTACTGATGCCCAATTACAGAAACTGGAAGAGTGGCTTTTAGAAGCATTAGGACTTGCAGAAGAGCTGAGATCACCTGCCGCTCCTTGCCTAAAAGCTTCACCCTTTATGCGCTGGGATCAAAGCAAACATTTAGTTGCTATTTTGTCATGTACGGCAACAAAGGGGGTGTGTATGGGGCGGGTGGCTTTCCCTTTCCCTTTCTTAAAAAGGAGTGTCACGTCGATGACTTTAATGCATGTAAATCCAAATCTCTGTATTTCAAGATTTTACTCTCCATCTCTCAGGGAAAAAGGCCTTATTTGAATAAAGACTTTAACCACCTCTGCGCTTCCACATTCCCTGCTCTTAGGTCACTTAAAGATGTATTCTATTTGTTTTTAGTTCTACACTGGTGAATCAGATGGAGCAGGACACTTTCCTCGTCGCCCAACCCATTTTTTTTTTTTTTTTGCCCTTTCTGTAATCTGAATCTGATTGTTGAGATCCGAAGCACCTCTGGTCTCTAGAAAGTGTTCTAAATATAGCTATAGACTATTGCTGTAGTCTGGTGGTAAATCTGTGTCTGGGATGCACCACTTAAGAGGGAAGGTAGAAGACAGAACTCTTCTCCTTGACATGCTAGATTTATCTGTGCGAGAACTTTTTGTAAGGTGAAGCAGTTCGGGAGGGACTGCATATTTTTAACACCTCAGTGATAAGTAGGTCTATATGAGACAGAATAGTTGAGAATATGGCCTGTCAGCAGTGTGTGTCATAGGAAGCCCCTCATTCTCTCCTCACTTGTAAAGTTTGCATACAATACTGCCGATGTGATGCATAGAGTTGTTTTACAATTGAAATTGGAGCGCAGTTCTTTACTACATTTAGTTGCACAACTCACACTCCAAATGAGTCTGTATGGGTGCATTCAGACGCGCCATTTGATCTGGAGTCGTGACAGTTCAGCAACGGATTTTATATGCATGATTACACAGTCAGCATCTGTCTCCTATCCCCAGCCATTGGTTTCCGGCCCCAAACCCCTTTAGCCCAGAGTATTTTGTTACTGGGTCCCAAAGTGGTGTTTTCTCAGCTTTCCCGTTTAAAGCCGCATTTTTCCCCTGTGTGATCGCTCCTCCGCTCCTCTGGTGTCAAGCCACTTCCGGTTTAAACCCCCTCCTCGCTCAAAAGCTGCCCGAGGCTTCCGCTTGCCCCCCGCCATTTTTTAATGCATAGGCTGTGTGCGCATAGGCAGAGCTCCGCTACCGTGTTTAGGAAACCGACGTTTAAACGGTCACTTGTTTTAGCGTTTAGATGAGTTCGGAATCTCACGGAGGCCGTTTTCGGATTAAACGTTTAAAGGGAAGTCTTTTGTTGGAGGGGTTGGATTGATTCGCCCTGGTGGTTCTGTGCATGCGCCATGGTAGTTTCACCCCATTCTATGGATGAGTGCCTATGTGCATGCGCAAATGGAGAAAAAAAATTAAAAACCCACTGACACACGCTCCTGCATATCAGTAGTGTAGATGCCGGGGAGCGACATGACTGCACGGCGAGGCGGGGTAAGGGAGGTAAGTGTGATTGCAATTATCCAGATCAAAAATAACCGCGTCAGAACCGGACCAGTTTAAACCACTCTCAGCACACTGTCTAAACACACCCATTATGTGTCAGGCCTTACGTTGATTGATTGAGCCTAGGATGGCAGCATTGCTATGAAAACCCTTTGAATCAGACACACCATCTTATGATACACCATAGGGAGCATAGCCCCCATAAGCCACGTGGTGCGGCTTGCCAGGTTTCTGTCCCAGGTGATCATCAAAAATGGTGGTTTATTAGTACTTGGGGGCCAGCATACATCATGGTTAAGCAGAGTTAAAGCACATTACATCATGCACTGTGCAGTTCTGCTTCACACATTTCCTGACTGAGCAGTGTGATATAGGATTATTCACCCAAACAGACTGGTTATTGTTAATCAAGTAAACTGAGAAAGAGTTGACTGCCACTATCGTCAGCCTGCTCGGATGGATGCAAAACATAGCAGGCTGTACCTAGCATTGCTTGGGAAATGCCCGACGATTTGGAGGTGGAGATTTGGGGAGGGGAGGGAGTTTAGCAAGGATGTGATGTGCTGTAGAGTTTGCCATCTAGGGTTGCCAACTCTGGGTTGGGAAATTCTTGGAGATTTAGGGGTAGAGCTTGGAAAAAGCAGGGTTTGGGGAAGGACCTCAGTTGGGCTATAATACCACAAGGTCCACCCTCCAAAGCAGCCATTTTTCCCCCAGGTGAATGGCTCTCTACCACTCCAGGCTCTGCTTGGAGTTTGGCCGCTATAGGCCTACTCCCTTCATTTTTGGGGAGGGGAGGGAGTTTAGCAAGGATGTGATGTGCTGTAGAGTTTGCCATCTAGGGTTGCCAACTCTGGGTTGGGAAATTCTTGGAGATTTAGGGGTAGAGCTTGGGAAAAGCAGGGTTTGGGGAAGGACCTCAGTGGGCTATAATACCACAGGGTCCACCCTCCAAAGCAGCCATTTTTTCCCAGGTGAATGGATCTCTACCACTCCAGGCTCTGCTTGGAGGTTGGCCGCCCTAGGCCTACCCCCTTCATTCTCCTGCCATTCAAGTCACAGTATAGTAAGGTCCTATTGCACAGCTTACCATTTGGGGATCCTGCAGACCACAGGAGGTCTCATACATTCTGTATCCCATTTTTTTCCTCCAGCGGCAGCCAGGCCACGATGAACAGATGAACAGCTCTGAACAATTCCATCCATGTGCAGGAGGCTGTAGGGCAGAGACTGATTCTCAAGAGCGTTTCCTGAAGTTCTGAGCTGTCACTGGCCTCCCCTGCTATGTAGTTTTATACAGGAACAAGAAACTACCCTGGAGGGCTCAGGCAAGAAAAGGAAACTACTGTGTTCTTGAGTTAGGCTTGACCTTCCCACTTGATCCGCCTAGATTAAAAAAAAAAGAGTTTAGCCCCCAATCCAAAATCCAGCAAGAAGCACTTTCCAGTGTACCAGAAGCAGGCCTTACTTTAAAAAAATAATAATAATCAGAGATTAAACTAGAGCAGTGGTTCTCAACCTTCCTAATGCCGCAGCCCTTTAATACAGTTCCTCATGTTGTGGTGACCCCCAACCATAAAATTATTTTCGTTGCTACTTCGAACAGCCCCATTGCCAGAGCAACGCGTAGCGTCATGTCCTGGCGATGGCGGGCGCAACGCGTCTCGCCGTCCCCGCGGCAGGGATTCTGCAAAGAGATGCGGTCCCCTGCCGCGATTTGGCGAGAGTTGGGAGCCCTATCCTAAGACCATCGAAAATTTGTGTTTTTCTATGGTCTTCGGCGACCCCTGTGAAAGGGTTGTTCGACCCCCAAAGGGGTCGCGACCCACAGGTTGAAAACCGCTGAACTAGAGTATTGCCTCTGGAGTATTGTGTTCCTTACATACAAACAGTATGCTAGAGATACAGAGTTTGGCACTAGTATGTGCTGAACCAACGATGTGATTGCATCAATCCATATGTATCATGTTAGGTGTTCACATGCTGTAGCTGATTTGTGATGGCACAATGGCCATTTTTTGTGTGTATTATAAGAAGCCTCAACAGAAAAAGCATCAATGTGTCACTGTTCAGAGGAGTATGTAAAAGGTGGGGAGAATGTAAGTTGTTGGAAGATGTGTTACCTGTCTCTGCTATGGGGACATACATCTGTCTCATAGATGTGCTAAATCTCCTTTGAACTGTACTCTGAAATCACAGGGAAAAGAACAACTTGGACTTCCTATTATGGCACTATAGTGCCCTGAGTCTGACTGTCTTTTGAATTAGTCACAAGGGCTACTCGGTCTACCTTAAAATGCCTATTTGGTTGTGAGAATTACCCCATAATTGTACCAGATCCTGGAGACAGACTTTAGGTTTTTGAGTAGCTTGGATGCTATGTTGAGCATATAGAGACCTATGGAAAAAAGTTATTGGAATAACTGTGGTTCAACCAGTAGGTTTTCTTCCTAGGAAAAGTTGTGCCTGTTCCAAGCTATTTATTTATTTATTTTATTTTTATTTTATTTAGTTTTATTTATACCCTGCTCTCCCCACGCGCGGGCTCAGGGCGGCTTACAATATACAGGTGCAATGCAACACCATAGTTCCACAGTAAAGGCACACAGTGCAATAAAAACACAAGAAAACATTTCAAAACAGTTAAATACAGTGGGCAACGCCCAAGGATCCCGCGTGACTGACACCCTCTCTCCCTATTGCACATACCCTTGAGTCAAAAAGGGAGGATGCTGTGGCCCCGGTGTTCATTGGCCAATCAGCCTCATCCAGCGGTGCTTCACATACTTCAAAGGGGAAAACACATATTCTTGAATAGCTCATTTTAGGCCACGGCGTATTACTCTACAGTTTTTAGCTCATCCCTGTGAAATAGTACGTCATTCTAGTTTTACAGATGGTATAAACAGAGACTGATAGTTGTGTGGAAGTTACTTTGGATTTTTGCCTGAACTCAAGTTTGAACCTTACATTGGGAGGTCAGTCTTCGATACTGTTTACTGGACCATATTTCATATAAAATTATAGAAGAATGAACCAGTGGTCAGTGTGTAATACCGGATTCTTAACTTCCTTCTCTCATGTTTCATATTTCCTGTCAAAAGAATTTGACAAATGTGAGTAATTCTTCAGAAGCCTAGTATAGTATTAGGCACAAGTCAAGCTTAAGGGAATCTTAAAGCAACTGAGAGGTTGAGAGATTTCAACTTAAAGTGATAGAACCAATGTAGCAGTGAGGAATGAAAGTTCAATACCATATTGTGCTTTTTGAAACGATCAAACGATAATAACTGGGTTCTGAGGGTTGATCTACATGTCAAGACCATAAGTGGAAGCCTTTGGGAAGCCCTTGTGTTACCTACCTGAATTCTTTCCTCTTCCCTGCACCACACTTAACCCCATGGTTTGGGGAAATCACCGTACATGTCACTTAACGGAGCAGTCTTCCTTCAGAGACTTATTTCTCATGAACTACCTACTATATAACGTATCTTTAAACAGCAACTCTGACAAGAAAAACAGGAATCTTTAGTCACAGTTGATATGTTGTAGAAATAACTCATCCAAGGTAGTTCCGTCCTCATAGTCATGTGGCAGAAGAAACATTTGAGCTGCTTCATCCATGCCACTCTCTATTGTCAGGTTCAACAGCAAGTAAATCTCCACACACATTTCCAGGGAAGCGTTATGCTTTATTAGAGTACAAAACTGGTACCATATCCACAGGATTATTGTTAGGAATAACCAAGGGGCGGAAATATCCCTACAAATAGCAGGATGAGGCAAATGGCTAAGCAAATGAAATTCGAGCATGCGGGGGGGGGGAAATCTCCCGGCGGGAAATTACATAATAAGCGGGAGAGACTCAGTGCCTCATGAGAGCCGAAAGATTCATGCCAGTGGTGGAACGCAAGCCCTCCCCCCTTCACAAGGCCAGACAGATAATGGAGTCTGGCAGCACTGGTTCTCACGGTCCCCTATCGCTGTTTACGGCAAGCGGCAGAGCAGCGAGCAAGACACGATCAGAGAAGGGAACAAGCAAAACATGGCAGCTAGCTGACATCTATTCCCTGTCCCTCAGTCCATTTTTTGTGGGGAGAAAGGCAAAGGGTCTCAGGGAGAAAAGTCTGGCTTGCACTTTACTTATCATGTGGCTGTGACAATGGGGAATGTTTAAACACAAGAATCTGAATGAGGCTTATAAAGACAGAATGCATATATATGAATCCTACTACTGCTATGCTCAAGGGGTGGCTCAAGGGGTTAAGACACTGAACTGCAGGCTGTGGAAGGTCAGTAGTTCAGCAGTTCGAGACCCAGGTGCCGCATGATGGAGTGAGCTCCCATCTCTAGTTCCAGCTCCTGCCAACCTAGCAGTTCGAAAGCAAGAAATTGCAAGTAGATAAATAGGTACCACTTCGGTGGGAAGGTAACAGCGTTCCGTGCACCTCGGTGTTTAGTCATGCCGGCCACATGACCACGGAAACGTCTTCAGACAGCGCTGGCTCTTCGGCTTTGAAACGGAGATGAGCACCGCAACCCTAGAGTCGGATTCGACTGGCTTTCGAGCAAGGGAACCTTTACCTTTACCTTTTACTGCTATGCAGACAGTACCCTAAAACTGAGAGACCAAAGGAAGTGAAACCGGCATGCAGTGTGGAGGCTACTATAAAATCCAACAAAGTGAAAGTGACATGCAATGTAGCGAGTAATTTCTGTTTTAACGTGGGTTTGGGAAAACAGCGGAGCGAATGCTAGGTGCAGAATAGGCCCAAGTCATTCTGATACACTGTGAAGATGCCATTCCCTAACAAGACCAACACATACCCTCAGTGATTCAACCAAAATAGTGCCATTCTCTTAGTTAATGCTTTGGCATGTCTGCGACATTTGAGTTCAGTGAACTATTCAACAGAATTGCTAGTTTAAGAGGATTGTTGCCTTCCTTTCCTGATCATCAGTTTTTATTTGAACACCCGAAAGACAAGAAAAGCAGGAGGTCTGGCCGTCGATCTTTAGTGCAAATAATGCGTTTGTTGTAGGCGCATGGCAGCTTGGTTGTCATGTGGTGTCCAGAAAGCCTGTGAGAATTGGAAGTCGACAGTTCTAAAACATTCCCAGCATATGCCAACTTAAGTTTAAACAACTAAAAGTTTCCAGCAGATCAAATACAGACTTATGATAAATATTTAGTTTAGCCAGCTTTGTATACAATATTTTACCTGTAATATTACAGGCACATAATCCTCACTGTGCTCGAAATCGGGGTCTTGTTTGGATTTTAATCACATACTTGTGCACTGTGAGATTTGCCATGCTGAAGTTCTGGGCCAGACAGAACCTTTTTCCTCTTACTTTGTTATTATATATATTATACACACATACATATTATATATGTATTTCATATATATATATTTCATTTGTTAGCCTTTTCCAGGCTTTTTTTAAAAAGTGCACTCTTTAAGTGGGCTGCTCAGCGAAATATGTACATTCATAAAATAGCTGATTGAAAAGCAATATTTCAGATAAATACAAGCCAGCGATCTATCAGCAGCTGTAATAAAAGCTGGGCTTCAGGCTGTGATTTTATTTTGAAATAATAAGAATTGCTTTATTCTTTTTACTTGAGTTACCATGGTAATTCTGTCGTGTAGCAGTGTTATATTGATTTAGAAAGTGGACAGTAATATTTCTTTTGTGTTACTCTGTTTCTAGGGGTTGATTTCTAATTTCCACTTGGAGATTACTTTTATAAATTTCTTAAGTCCTTCCCCTTTTTTTTCTCTAGCAGTGTAATTTTCCTCTCACACAGTGCTATTTTCTGAGCTTATTGGTTTGCTCTTATTTTAAATTAAACTTGCTGGTTTCAAATATTGAAATGACATCTTTGTCTGTGTCTGTACTTTGGTTTAGCAAAATATTAGTGTCTGGTGTTTTATGCTTAATAATTTAAGGGAAGCTTTATGGCTGCCATCAGTGGTTCTTGGGTAACGTATGACTAAACCAACAGCAAGTGTAGACCTCTAACATTTTATGTATTTAACATCATATGTAATGCTGCATCCATTTCGTTTTAAACAGACTTGCTATGCAAGAGTAAGTTTTAACAATTAAGACCTAAGGTTACTTATGTGAATATATAATAGCAGAAGTAGCTTCTGCTTTCATGTGTAAGTGGGTGGCGTATATTTACGTATGTTTCTTCTTTTGGAATAATATTCATTCCTTGTGTATTTAGTAGCTAGATCAAGGCTGGAAAGCATTAAAAGGAAGTATGAAGGATTGCTGTATGTCAACATCGACTTGTGAGTCAGAGCAGAAAGAATATATGTCGCCTCATTGTTTACAACCAGAGGTCATTTCGGGGGGGATCGCGGGCGATCGCAGTTCCCCCGGGTGAGTTGCAGGGGGCAGGGTACACAACGAAGCCCCGCCCCTTCTTCCGGCCGCCCCCTTCTTCCAGCCTCATTCTGTTGCAGAAGGAGGAAGAAGCAGGAGGGTAAGTTGGCGTCCTCCCCCTCTGCCTGGCCGAGGCCACTGCATGTGGCCTCCGCAAGGACTCCCAGCCCCATCCAGGAGCTTCCCCGAGGTAGCTGTGTTAGTCTGTTGCTGCAAAATAGTCCAAGAGTTCAAATAGCACCTTTAAGACTAACAAATAGCACCTTTAAGACTAACCTTTAAGACTAAGACTGAGTGGTGGGTGTGGCCTTATGACACACTTCCGGTGATGGCAGGGGGTGTGGCCTTATGACAACCTTCCGGTTATGTCAGGGGTGTGTGGACTCATGACACACTTCCGGTGATGTCAGGGTGTGTGGCATATGCTAATGAGTTATGCTAATGAGTTCCCCTAGCTCTTTTTCTACGAAACGACCCCTGTTTACAACGTAAAGTTGTAAGACACAAATTGGCAGAAAACACCTTAATCTGAACCAGAGGTGCTTCCCTCTCTTTCTTGCAGGCAGACACAGAATAAAAGAAGATGCGTCACCATTAATGGGGGAAATCAAGGGTCAACTTTAGTTATTTTACAGCAACATCAGGGGTCTGCGGTGGCCAAATGGGCAACACTCACCCCATCCCTCTCTTTCTTGCAGGCAGACACAGAAATAAAAGAAGATGCATCACCATTAATGGGGGAAATCAAGGGTCGACTTTAGTTATTTTACAGCAACATCAGGGATGTGTGGAGGCCAAATGGGCAACACTCACCCCGTACCTGATCACAGTGCTAGCTACTGATGGGATGCTGAACAGTTAAGCCTCCTTTGTGGGGGCAGTCCTGTATTCTTGGCTTTGCACTCTGAGCTGTCAAGCTGCGTACCCGCGAGATTCTCCTTTCCAAGCATCTGTGGTTGTCAGCCTGGAGATCACACAGAATTATAATTGGTCTCCGGACTACAGAGATCAGTTCCCCTGGAGGAAATGGCTGCTCTGGAGTACATGGCATTATACCCTCCTGAGGTCCCTCCCATCCCCAAACCCTGCCCTCCCCATGTTTCACCTCACCCCATGTTTCACCCCCATGTTTCAGGGAAGTATACCATGCCCTTTTCCCCAAACCCTGCCCTCCCCATGTTTCACCTTCAAACCCCCAAGATTTTGAGGGAAGTATACCATGCCCTTTTTCCTTGGCATCTTCTCTTTGCTTCTTCATTTCTTCATAAGGGGGCAAGGGCCTGGGCTGCCATCAAGTGACAGGGTTATGCCTGGGGTTGCCAGACCCCCCCCTCAGTGGAAGCAGGGGTCTCCTGCTACCAGGCCCTGCCCCCCAGCTGCCTATCAGCTGGCCTGCGGGGGGGGGGCCTTACCTGGAAAAACAGCAAGGCCCAGGCCTCATTGCTGGCATCACACAGGAATGATGGCATCACACAGGAATTATGTCATCCAGGCAGCGGTCTGGAATTTGGGCAAAAACTCTATGGTAGAAGCCAATTTTACCTTAGAGTTTTTGCCCAAATCCCAGAGTGTCACCTGGACGTGGCAGTGCGATGTTGATGACTTCCTGTGCGATGTTGGTGACAAGGCCTGGGACTTACTCCACATAAGTCCCCCCCATCCCCCGCTGGTTCCCAGGAGGGACCTGGCAACCCTAATGACATAACTTCCACAAAACCTGGACATGGTGTCAGACACCTCTAAGAATTGCTAGAAATTCTTGGTTTTCCCTGGAAGTGACATAACACTGTCTCCTGAGAAATAACATACTCAAAGTGCTCTTTGCCATTTGAAGCAAGTCCCTGCATGTATGCGTATGGATCAGCTCCCTCCACTGATACCGGCAGGGACCCTCTTCCATCAAGAGATCTTTCTGCATGTCTTTGCCAGGTATGGCCTGACAAGCAGCAGCACACCGGGGGGGGGGGGGCAGGGACATAGTGGTGGCTCTTGGGGATAATGTGACATCACTTCTGGGAAAACCTGGAAGTGACATCAGTCCTTTCTAGGAATCACTGGAAACTCTAATGTTTGATTGTATTTTTATAAAGGCTGATTATGCACCCTGATCTAGAGACCAGTGCATGTACAGACCAGGGTTGCCAGCTCCCCAGGAAAAAAAAAGGCAATCAGGTCGATGGCGTGATGTCAGTTCTGGGCAATGTTCCCTCTAAGCTGTGGAGTCTTGTGAGCAAAAATTCTACTTTGTAAGCTATTAGCTTTAAAGTTGTGAGCGAGCGATTTGGCTACTGCATAAACTAGTTTGCCCCGGAGCCATCCTTCCTGAGGTAAGACAAAAATGTGTGAGCCAGAGGCTAAAAGACTGTGAGCTAGCTCACTAACTCAACTTAGAGGGAACACTAGTTCTGGGTCATGTTTCTCTAGGAATTGCTGGAAACTCTTTGGTAAAACCAGCCTTTATAAAACACAATCATACAGTACTAAAGTGCTCTATTGTAAAATAAAATATAAAATATATCAAATATTTGATATAGTACATCTAACATGGCTTTAATTTTCTAGAGACTGAGAAAAGATTCCCTCTGATGACCAGTTGGTTTAGAGAACCAGGCCCTAATTTACTCTAAGGAAAGGTTAGGAAAGCTGATTTTGCTTTTTTTTTTTAAAAAATAATTATTATTATTGTAAGGCTTAACTGTTCATGTCCATCAGATGTAATGTAGTTATTTTCCAGGATTTTAATGTCAGCATTTGAGAGAAGGAACACTTTTAATGTGCTCTGCAAACCAGATGAGTTGGTATCTCTGCATATAACCTAGCTTAGGTCCTAACTTTCCTTTTGATGTCAGCTGGCTGCAAAAAGCTTAAATGCAAATATGTAGGATTAAGTGGTCTGTGTATCACAGCCTTGGGCTGCCATCTCAAACCAGTTATTCCGGGCAAGTCGTGTTTGTTTGGATAGAACCAACACTTTAATCAAAATTCACTTTGTATGGAAAACTCTACACTTACAATTTTACCTACAGGCTATTTTTATTTTATTATCCTGGTACATTGTTGCTGCATTTGAGTACCTCAGTGGACAGAAATAGCGACTGAGATAGATCTTTGTTCCTAGAAGTCTTGTTCAGTGTAGCCTATTGATTTTTCAAAGCTTAAATCAAGTAGCCTTTCATAGAAGACTGTACACCCATTGACTGGCACACAGAATCTAGAAGAGAGCTCAGGGTTACTTATTGTGGTTTTGCACATGCTGAATAATGCACTTTCAATGCACTTTAGTAATTATTTGCAAGTGTCTATGGTTCTCCATGAAAGTGCTAGCCCTTCCGCCTTCCTGTATAAGGCTAGCAATGATTCGTGGGATATGGGGCCTCTAGAACTCTGGGCAAAGTTTCTGAATAGTTAACGCACACAGTGCAATTAACATCTGCAGTGCTCAACATTCATGACAACTGCACTTGCAGACGTTATGTCACCAGCTGGAAATTCCTAAGTGTATCAGGCCTAAGTCTGTCTTCTTCAAAGGTTTCAGTCATGACTGCATGTAGTAGGAAGTTCTAATGAGACCTCTGAAGAAGTGAGCAGTGACCCATGGAAGCCCACACCCTACCACAAAGGTTGTTAGTCTTTAAGGTGCTACTGGACTCTTACTCTTTTCTACTGCTACAGACAGACTAACACGGCTACCCTCTCTTGATCTACTGAAACTTCTCGTATTCACAAAATCAAACTGGAATGCTAAAAGTGTGAACAACACAATGAGCCCAGCTTTAAAGTTCAGGCTTGATCCACATTCCCTCTTGGTTCAAGAAGTGATAACTGAGTATTAAGTTATGAGTGCATGCATGGTAAAGCAATCATAAGGCTTTGCTACGTGTATGAATCAGCTCAGCCTCATTTCTAATACATCAGTTTGGTGGCTGAAATTGGTCTTTTGGGGAGGGTAGTTTTTTCAATATTTACTCTTCCCTGGAAGGCCAGATAATGAAACTGAAGCTCAAATACTTTGGCCACCAAAGGAGAAGGGAGCACTCACTGGAGAAGACCCTGATTCTGGGAAAGATTGAAGGTCAAAGAAGACGGGGACGGCAAAGGATGAGATGGTTAGACAGTGTCATAGACGCAACGAACATGAAATTGAGCCAACTTCAGAGGATGGCGGAAGACAGGAAGGCCTGGCGTGATCTGGTCCATGGGGTCGCAAAGAGTCAGACTCAACTGTGCAACTGAACAACAACAACAAATGTGGAGCTGTGTTTTACAATTTGAAATAATAGTTACTATGGGCTTCTAATGGTTTCAGAGCTGACAACTAGAAATCGAACACACCACGGTATCTACACCATAACGTCCTTGCGCTTACATACTAACATCGTTTGTACTGCAGCTTTAGTAATACTTCCAGAGCCTTGATCTTCGTGGAGGAGCTACAATCAACAGCTATTACTCAGGATAACGTTATGGAACCTTCATGTTCACAGGCATTACATCTCTGATTATCAGATCATTTGGCAATCAGACTGTGATTGCACACACTAAATAATCCACTTTCAATGCACTTTCGAACTGGATTTTGTCAGTTCACACAGGCCCTTTCTGCACTCTCCTTTTAATCCATGTTCACTGCAGTGTCTTCCAAGCAATTCTGCATTAAAATCGAATTCAGCCTTCTTTTTAATCCATTCTGCACTAAAATTGAGTTCAACCTTCTTTCAGGGTCCCCCCCCCCATTCTACATTACATTACCTTTCTTCAGTGGTCAGCCCAGTGTCAGCCTGCTGTTGCCCTGGGTTATTTGGATGCTGTTCTGCCATGGACTTAAATTGCCTCGACTCGAACACAGAGAAAATCCAGAAAGGACCTCAGTGAAAGGGCTACAGCTTTTATACCTTACTAGTGAATTTCCACTAAATGTCTAAACCTGAGACCCTCCTGCCCCCTCCACCTACACCCAGGGCTGCTGAAAGCCACCATGGGCCCCCAGACAAAGATCCCATCTGTCCCCACCCATATGATCCCGACCCAAACCAAATATCGTAACAAAACAAATTACTTGGCTAGTTGTTAGAATGTCCATCTGTTTGTCTATTTGTGGCAGGCATAACTCATCAGAAAATAAAACTAGGAAAGTCAAAATTGAGCCACCAGCTTCAGGATGATCATGGGAATTCCAGGGCCAAAAATGAAAGGAATTGGAATATCTTGGCCCAGGTTTTCTCCAGACCCCCAAGCTATTTGCAGGGGAAACTAAAGATGTGTAGTAGTTAAAGTGTTGGACTAGGACATGGGAAACCCAGGTTCAAAACCCATGGAAGCTTTCTGGGTGATCTTGGGCTCATCACTCCCTCACTAAAACAGAGGAGAACAGAACGATGAAAGTTGCTTTGGGCCCCTCTTGGGGATAAAGGCGGATATAAAGAAATAAATTCTAAATTCTGTTACCACTGAGGCAGATTAACATTTATTATCATGCATGTTAAGGGTGGAGGGGGAGGTGAAGCCTCCTTTTACTACTCTGATAGATTATGGGGAAATATTCCTCTTTTCTGTCCATAATATTAACAGAGGTTTGCTTCTCTACTACTATTAAATATGTTCTAAGTTGCCAACCAGGATGAGTGAGGAGGCATTAAGACTGAAAAATAAGGGGGAAGGGAGAAAAAATAAGTGGGTATAGATGAATGGCAGATCATGAAAAGAAGAGAAGAAAATGAAGGAGATGTAGAAAAGAGAGAAATGTAGGAAAAGACAAGAAACATTTTTTTGGGGTTTTTTGGGAGGGTTGCTACCATATATTAACAAGGTTGCCCCTTGATAAGATCTGACTGTGTAGGATCAGGGTGGAACTAAAGCAAAAAGGAAACCAGAGACCTTTTTAGGAGGCTGCATCTTGTCCTGCCTGGGCTTCCCTTGATCCAGTGCAGGCTTGGCTGATGGGTTTAGCCAGGGGTTACTTCGTAGAAAAAGAGGTACACGAACTCATTTGCATACCTCATTTGCATATGCCACTCCCCCTGACAAAGGGCAGGCATGTTTAGAATGCCTTTCTCTCCCTTCCCCATCTGGGGAAGGGAAAGAAAGGCATTTAAATCCCCCCCTTCCCCTGAGTTTCTCTGCAAAAGTAGAGAGGCTCAGGGGGAACCGAGGCATGTCTGCCCACCTCCCCTTCCCTTCTCCAGTGTGTGTGTGGGGCCGCCTGAGTTCCTTACTGCCGGAGTGCCGTTCCGCCACGCTCTGGCATGAAATGACCCCTGGGATTAGCAAGATCTTATCAGCAAACAGTTTCCCTCAGCCTCCTGGTAAAACTTTACAGAAAGGCCCGGCTCTTTGCTGTGCTCTGCCTTCCCTGCACCCCTAGTGGCTGCAGTCAAAACTGCATTAGAATATTTTAAAATGCATTCTGTGAAAACCACATGAAACCAGCTTCTTTGCCCCCCCCCCCCCCCCCCTTTTTTCCTCCCCCCCCCCCCCCCCCGTCCCTTTCTTTCTGTCCTGCCCACATCCTGGATTGGCCCTGTCTGTACCCACAATTGTACAGTGCTTGTTGTTTCTTTTCTGGGCTCCCAGAATTGTTGTCAAATATTGGAGCAGAAGAAAATATTTTATAAAAACAAAACATAACTTCCTTGCAGGAGAATACCACTGAGCTATCTGTTTTCAGATGAAGCGTATTCCCAAATGGTTTTTCTGATTTTTTCATCCCCCAACATCCTTTTATTGGGGGGGGGGAGGATCTCATTATTGATAGTTGGCAGTTTACTGTGTTTTAAGCAGGGCATTTCTCTGTTTTCTGTAATTGGAACAGAGGAATATTATCAGTTTGTTAGTCCTTGCATTCATACTTGCTCATACTCCACTGGAATGCTGTCATAAATTTATTGTTTAGGCAGTCTGGTTTGTGCTGTTGGACTGGGGGGGAAATTCTTCACTGGCAGAGGATGGTGCTAGGGGTCTAGAAACTTGTGCCATAGTGAACCTCTTTAAGTAAAACAGAGGCCTAGTTGATCTTTCTAAGTGAAAAGAGGCTCATTAACACTGTAACATTAGGACGCTGTATTATTATGCCAGTTTTGTTTGGTGATATAGTTTGAATGTGTTGTCATAAGTGAATGCCTGTTACTAACCACCCTGGAGCAAATCCTAATCTTGAGTAGTTTTCTCTGTCACATTTTTAGCCTACCCTTCTTCCAAGAAGGTCAAGGTAACACATGTGGTTCTCAGCTTGCCGTTTTCTCCTCACATCATCCGTGTATGTATATTAGGCTGTCACAAATGTAACCCAGGCGTTGGAAATAAGGGCAAGGCTTAGGGCCTCCTTTCTTAAAGCCCCGTCCCACTCACACACCTTGGCTTAAGCAAAGCAACTATTTATTACAACAAGGAAAATATGGTTCCGCTGCAGGGCTCTTTTTGTAGAAGGAACTCCTTTGCATATTATTTGCATAGGGGAGCGGTGGCGCAGGCTGCAAAACGCCTGCTGTAACATCAATGAACAGCCACTATGGCTGTTCGAGACCCACCGCAGCCGGGGTGAGCTCCTGGCCCTAGTCTCAGCTCCCGCCCACCCAGCGGTTCGAAAGCATTAAATAGCAAGTAGTTAAACTGGGTACCTGCCCCTAGGTGGCAGGGGGCACCCTCCTCCTCGTGAGGTGTGTAGCAGGAGCATCGGTGGCGGTGGCAGAAGCGGTGCAGTGGGCGAGCAGCCCAGTGAGCACGACGTCGAGCAACGGAGTCCAGCGGAGGCGGAGTCGTGGGTTTAACCTCTGAGCCACCACAGCTCCTTATTTTCAAGTAGCTCCTGTTAATTTATAGCCTAATACATGCGGGCCTTCCATTTGTGCCAATGGCTGAATAGTTGTTGGTACTTAAACTGTGCACATACCAGCATACAAGGGTAAAGTGTGTAATGCTTATTTTCCTTTTTTTTATCTGCTCCTTAGTGATAGAATACTCTTTCATCTGATATGTGTCACCTTTCTCCCTATTTTTAAACGATGCCTAGTTTTCCTTTCCATTTCCACATCCTTCTAGATGGTAGTTTGTCTATATTTCAATGCAGGATCTGTTTCTTTTTAATTTCAGTACAGAGTATAGTTTTGACAGAAACAATATTGTTTAAGAATGTATTTTTGTTTTTAAAAAAGCTTCTGATACCTGCCATTTGTCCTTTCAGGGTTTGTATAAATGTAATGTAAAGGTTTAGGGATGAGGATCAGGTTGCAGGATTCGTGACCTGTTTACTCATCCATGTATCTTAAGCAGTGGACATTCCAACACATGATCTTGTAGTCAATCCTTCGTTTCCAAAATATCGAGCATTATACCTGTGCTGGTCCAAAGTTATTACAAACAAAGTTATTACAAACTACAGGGAAGTTAATATTGGCGTTTCTAATCCACAGGTCTAGCATACTGTAATGATAACAGAAAGGATAAATTTTGTATTTGCCACCCAAGATAAAGGATGCAACAACACTTGACGTTTCCGTTCATCCTTGTCGGTTTGTTTTGTCATATAACTGCCTGGGTGTTGACATGAAGTGGTAAAGATCGCCTTTGTACCTTATTACAATGCATAAAATAATTTGGTCATGACTGTTTTTGCTAAATTAAATATCCTATTGGTTTGCAGGATGGGATTTGCATACCTACTGAGACACTGTGTTGTTGGACCCAGATGAGCAACCACTGGAGCGTATGGAAGGGATATTTTCCGCCTTCCCTTCTTTCTGCAGCACCCTGCAAGGCTCCTCTTGAAGGCGGGGGGGGGGGAGGGGCCCTCAGAAACCATAGTGGCACCATGCGGGCAGGAGGAGGAGGTGGTAGTGTATTGTCTGCAGGGCTTAACCCCTTGCGTGCTGGAGGTGATGGGGGGGGAAGCGCCCTGGAGGCTATGGAGACGGTAAGGAGGTGGGAAGCCTGGATCGGAGTGAGGGAAGGAGGTGAGAAACTGGGGGTGGGGGTTGCATGGCCTGGCCATGTGGCTCAAAAAGGGAATCTGGAGACGATCAGGCCATGCTCCCCTCGAGGGGCAAGGAACCAGGCAGCAGGGAGGCGCACGAGTGCACTGGAGAGAGGCCTGTTGCAGGTGTACTGCAGAGAGACAGCCTGCCTCATCCGTTCACAGCCTGCCTCGACCACCTGCTCACTCACTGCCCTGGCGCTTGGATGGCCAGTAGACAACTGGCTGGTATGCACTCTCTGCTGCAGAGTGGAGATGGTACCAGCCAGCTCTCCTCCTGGAAGGTGAGAAAGGACCCTTTTGGGGCAGGGTGGTGGGTGATTACTATTATTACTTAATATTACATCACCCTGCCAATTGCTATTAATACTTAATATTACATCACCCTGCCAACAAAAGTCTGAATGGTCTAAGCAATGGTATTCCCTGTAGTCATGTATGGCTGCGAGAGTTGGACTATAAGGAAGGCCGAGCGCCGAAGAATAGATTCTTTTGAACTATAGTGCTGGAGAAGACTCTTGAGAGTCCCTTGGACTGCAAGAAGATCAAATCAGTCAATCCTAAAAGAAATCAACCCTGACTGTTCCCTGGAAGGCCAGATAATGAAACTGAAGCTCAAATACTTTGGCCACCAAATGAGAAGGGAGCACTCAACGGAGAAGACCCTGATGCTGGGAAAGATTGAAGGTCAAAGAAGACGGAGACGGCAAAGGATGAGATGGTTGGACAGTGTCATAGATGCAACTGACATGAAATTGAGCCATCTTCAGAGGACGGCAAAGGACAGGAGGGCCTGGCGTGACCTGGTCCATGGGGTCGCGAAGAGTCGGACTCGACTGTGTGACTGAACAACAACAATTAGGTTCCCCACTCCACTGTCACAGCACCCTGACCCCTACCCCACCAACCAAAGTTTTCTGGCTACGCCCCTACCAGAGTCTACCCTCCAAAACTTCCAACTTCTTCAGGGGAACTGATTTCTGTTGCCTGGAGGTCACTTGTAATTCTGGGTTGGCGACTCTAGAGAGGTTCTTGTTTCTTCACCGAGGGTTGCCAGGTCTCTTGCTGTGCTGGGAAACCTCTGGGCAATCTCCATCGTTGTCCACCATTGCCTGAAGGGCTGGCAGGAGAAAACGGGGGGGGGGGGGTGCTGGCATTTTGTTGGAGTGTGACTGTCACTTCCAGTGAAAGCCAGAATTCTATGGTGTAATCAGAGTTTTCATAAATTAGACAGAATCCTCCCATGCCTTGACATCACTTCCTGTTTTCACCAGAATTGGTGCTTGCCAGCATGATGCCTGCATGCCTTGTCCCTGTCTCACCCAGTGCTCCTGGCAATTCCAGGCTGCATCCTGACAACCCTATCTCCACCCCTTTTTGCATTTAAAATAGCACACCCTACCACTGTTCCCTCTAAGCTGAGTTAGTGTGAGCTAGCTCACAGTTCTTTAGCCTCGGGCTCACACATTTTTGTCTTAGCTCAGGAAGGATGGCTCCAAGCAAACTAATTTATGCAGCAGCCAAATCACTCGCTCACAACTTTAATGCCAGTGGCCCACAAAGTAGAATTTTTGCTCACAAGGCTCCACAGCTTAGAGGGAACATTGCACCCTACCCACCCTCATCCTGTACTAAGAGGGTAGTCATGGGTTTAAATATAGAACCTCTATGCTTAAAAACCATGGTGTTATGTCCGCAGACCGCCACTAGGTGCCAGCGGTACCAGAGCTTGGCTTCAAAAGAACAATGGGGACTAGGATCCGGACACTCCTAGTCAACACCTATAGTAGGAACTGTGGCGTGGGAAGTTCAAACCCGCCAATGGGACCTGTGGGTAGCACCCGGGGACTGTATATAGTTGATCATTCGACCGCTTGTTGGTTGTTGTGTTGTGTGCCAGTAAAGTATGAGCTGCTGATCACTCAGCGTCTGTCTTCACTACGCATCGAACCCAGTACACAACACATATCCACTCTGGTCCTAACTGAAGCAGGAAACTGGGAGACGGCTCAGGATTTCAACCTAGCTATCGACCAGTAGGTGGAGTAGGTGATAACTTCAATGGGAAACCTGAAGAATAGTTCATCTTTTCGTTCTAGTTCAAAACAGTAGGCTATTCTTTCCGCTGTGCTTTATCAAAGTTGCTGTATGAAAGTCCATAGAGACATTTTTAAATTGAAGTGGGAACAAAGTTTTAATTGTTGGATTTTGGGAGGGTGGAAGGGAGTAGAGAAAAGAGAAACTCCGTCTGAAAGAAGTTGGTTGCATACAGAACATTTCTGCCTCCCTCCAATGTTAAGTAATCCGTTTTAGAAATCCTTTATGTGGTGTCCTTTACAGTTCTCAATAGGCTTTTTCAAGCAAACAATATGGATGCTAGCAGGTGGTATTTTTGGCAAATGACCTCTTCTCAATACATGTATGTTCAGAAGCTGGCCTTTTTCTTTTCTTTTAATCCTATGCTTTTTTTAAAAAAAAATACAGTTTTCTTTCTTTAAGAAAAGGGAAATTGAAAAGACATGGGAAAGAAAAATTGCCCTGGGGGAAGGAAATTAGTTAGAAAAAAATTTGGAAAAATTTAGAGGAGCAGCTGCTAATGCTTTCATTGCCTGCAGTCTGTTCTCGCTTGCACAAATGCGACCTCTCCCAGGCCTGCCATTGCCACTGTGAGAGGACTGGGCATGAGAGATATCTGGATGCGCTGTCTAGCCTGTGTGAGCAATCTTATGTCTTAACAGCCAGCCAGATAGGAAGAGGACCTGCCGTTGCAGTTTGCATTGTCAGTTGATTCTTTTGCAGCGGTTGCTTGTACCAATGGCCAAGCAAATTTTCCCACTTGTCTGTATTCTTGTCAGTTTTTTCTCTGATTACTTACCTGTTTACAAAGATGAGGGATACTTAAAATTGGTCCTCTCCCTCACTCCCTCTCCCTCTCTCTCAATTTGGGGTCCCCCATTATGGTTCCCATGGACACCTTTCCTGGTGTATGCCAAGTGTTTTTAGAAAGTGGGCAGGGCTGGAGGGGTGGTTGCGTAGCAGGGCTTCTGATTAGCCCCTGGAGATCTGATTGGCCATGCAGATTTTTAAAAAGTAGCTTCAGCAGCAGCGGCCACCCCAGCACAAGGATCTTCGCTGTATGACGGAAGACAAGCCGTGTGTCTGCAAGAAAGTATTATAGAACTGTATGCCCATTAAACAGGCGCTTCTGTCAGAAATGTTGAGGAGTCGCTATTCGAGTTGTGCATGACTTCACTCCCTGAGATTTTGTGTTTGGCTCTAGTTCTCGCAGCAGCCATTTGTGGTAGTCATTGTGTGGTTTCACTCACCATCAGTGTTCCCTCTAAGCTGAGTTAGTGTGAGCTAGCTCAGTTTTTTAGCCTCCAGCTCACACGTTTTTGTCTCAGCTCAGGAAGGATGGCTCCAGAGCAAACTAATTTACGCAGTAGCCAAATCATTCGCTCACACCTTTAATGCCAGTGGCTCACAAAGTAGAATTTTTGCTCATAAGAGTCCACAGCTTAGAGGGAGCACTGCTCACCATCCAGTGTCAGAATTCCAAAGGTGCCTGCCTGTAGGCTCAAAAAGCTTGGGGATCCCTGTTTTAGAATGTGGTGCTTGATGGGTTCATATGTTCCTGGACTATATATCAAATGCAAGGGCTTATTTGGGGAAACTGTGACTGAGACACATGAATAGGAGCACATATCTTCAGAAGCGTTAAACTGAGAGGTGATTCTAGAGGACACAGGGGTTCAGCCCTTCTGTTTGTTATTGAAAAGCTGTGGTAAATTTATATCCATATACTTCAAATCATAGGCGCTCTAGGGGAACCTCAGGTGTAAGTTAAGGCTGTGAATGATTGCAGCAGCAATGGAAAATTCTCTGGGCACAACATGCTTTATTTTTGTACTGTTCATACATGTCGCAAACAGGAGTCCACCTCTGTGCATTTGCTTCACAAGCTGGGATGAAGTTTAGAGAAAGACTTCAAATCATAGGCGCTCTAGGGGAACCTCAGGTGTAAGTTAAGGTTGTGAATGATTGCGGCAGCAATGGAAAATTCTCTGGGCACAACATGCTTTATTTTTGAACTGTTCATACATGTCGCAAGCAGGAGTCCACCTCTGTGCATTTTCTTCACAAACTGGGATGAAGTTTAGAGAAAACATCCCAGAGATCTTTGCTGCGTGTTTCTCCATAATCCCCAACAAGCCCTCATTAACCATTCAGTATCTATACACTGCAGCCAACTGCCAAGCAGAGAGAAGCAGCTCTGCTGTGGTAATATTGGGGAATTTCACATTACCCAGTTTCACCTGGTTTCAAGCCGGTAATCTTCTGTTTTGAAGTGAACCGGTACAGGGCTGCCATTTCACACATGGCTTGCCCCTACCGGAAATGAGCCGGATCAGAAGCGATTTGGCATTTCAGACTTGCACCGCTTTGTTTTCCCGCCGTTTTCTTCCCGCGCGGGTAATGGATTTTTTTTAAGTTCGATTGACAGGTAAAACGGTTCCTAAACGGGACAGAAGCTTTTGTGTATGAAATGGCAGTTACATTCCGGTAGGGAACCGATTCTCAAACGGGTTCTGTCTGAATTGACAGACCAGAACCCGTTTGAGAACCGGTTCCCTACCGGGAGATATCGCCTGTCTGAAATTCCCCATAGTCATGAAACAAATCAATCTGGATTCTAGATCTTTTGAGTACAGTGTGCTCTAGCTTTCCACCCAATTTTACCCAATCAGGTGAAACAGGAATTAAAATATGGTAAGGTGTTGCTCATTAAAGTGAAAGAACACTTTGTACGAGGGTGACTCACTCAGTCAAAGCCAGACTTGGTAATATTCCAATCAGCCACTGTGGGCTGACTCTAAGGAATTTCAGACAGACGATATAATCCGGAAGAGGAATGGTTCCCAAACAGTTTCTGGTCTGTCATTTCAGACAGAACCGTTTTAGAACCGGTTCCCTACCGGAATATATTTGTAATTTCACACACAAAAGCTTCTGTCCCGTTTAGGAACCGGGGCTGAAGCGTTTTACCTGTCAACCGCTTCCAAGTAGTCTTTAGTTTCCTCTCCCAGTTCCGGTGCGGTTTTTCCCGCTGTTTTTCGCCCGCGCAGGTGATCTCCGGCTTTTTTTTAACGTTCGCTTTATAGCGCTATAGCGAAACAGCATTATATCAACCCCATTGGAATGCCTGGAGTGTTGTGTTATAGCACCACAGCGCTATAGCACTATAAAGCGAATGTTTAAAAAAAAGCCGGAGATCGCCCACATGGGCGATAAACAGCAGGGGAGGGGGAAGCGGGAAAAAGTGGTGCAGTCTGAAATGGCAAACCACTTCAGATCCAGCTCTTTACCAGAAGGGGAAAGCCATGTGTGAAATGGCAGCCCTATACTGGTTTACTCCACGATGGATCAAAAACGGCTTCAAAACGGGTTAAAAAGGGTAATGAGGGTCATTCCACATCATATCAGACTTTCAGTTGTAAGGGCTGAGAATGGAAGCATCAAGAAATTAGGAAATAGGAAGGAAAATTGAGTAGCGGAGGATTGTGAAGGATATTATGGAAGACACAGGAAGTTACGAGTGCTGCTTTATGTCTGATTCCTGTAATGTTGCTAAACGTGCATTGCTCTTTCAACATTAAATCTGGGTAGCTTTTAGGTATTGAAACAAGTGTCAATAAAGGATCTTTGAATCACTTGGCCTGATGAAGCTATAACATAACATTGCAGGCCTTTTATTATGGGTTAACAGCCATGGTCTCACATTCCTTCCCATGCCCTCCTCCTCTCTACCACGTTAATTCCCACCTTTTCTCCCCTGTCATCATTAACTGGGTATGGCATTACATTTGTTGTAGTTTTCTCCCACACTTAACTTTTAACCAGAGTTGGAACCTGAGAGGGAAGTGTATTTGTTCAGCTTACTGTTTGTGCTATGTCTGCATCAGGCCATGACTATGTTCTCCTCTATCATTATCATTACCACATTATCCTTTGAGTGTAAAATCTGGAGGAAACAAATTCTCATTTCCCCCTACAAGTGTCACTCATGCCTGTCTCCACTGGGAAATGATGGAAGTAAGCAGTGAAGTGGCTAAATTTGCGGATGATACGAAGTTGTTCAGGGTGGTGAAAACCAGTGAGGATTGTGAGGCACTCCAAAGGGATCTGTCAAGGATGGGCGAGTGGGCGTCAACATGGCAAATGGGGTTCAGTGTGGCCAAGTGCAAGGTGATGCACATTGGAGCCAAAAATCCTAACTATAAATACACATTGATGGGGTCTGAACTGGCAGAGACTGATCAAGAGAGAGATCTTGGAGTTGTAGTAGATAACTCACTGAAAATGTCGAGACAGTGTGTGACTGCAATAAAGAAGGCCAATGCTATGCTGGGGATTTTTAGGAAGGGTATTGAAAACAGATCATCCAATATCATAATGCCCCTATATAAATCAATGCTGCGACCTCATTTGGAATACTGTGTGCAGTTCTGGTCACCACACCTTAAAAAGGATATTATAGCTTTGGGGAAAGTGCAGAAAAGGGCAACTCGAATGATAAAAGGGTTGGAACACTTTCCCTATGAGGAAAGGTTAAAGCGCTTAGGGCTCTTTAGCTTGGAGAAACGACGACTGAGGGGAGACATGATTGAGGTTTATAAGATTATGCATGGGAAAGAGCAGGTAAAGAAAGAGGTACTTTTCTCCCTTTCTCACAATACAAGAACCCGTGGGCACTCCATGAAATTGCTGAGCGGTCGGGTTAGAACGGATAAAAGGAAGTACTTCTTCACCCAAAGAGTGATTAACACATGGAATTCACTGCCACAGGAAGTGGTGGGTGCTACAAGCATGGACGGCTTCAAAAGGGAATTAGATAAGCATATGGAGCAGAGGTCCATCAGTGGCTATTAGCCACAAGGTATAGCTAGGGGCTCTGGGGCAAGGGATGCTCTGTCTTCTTGGTGCTTGGGGGGGGGGTCAACAGTGGGAGGGCTTCTAATGTCCTGGCCCCACTGGTGGACCTCCTGATGGCACTGGTATTTCTGGCCACTGTGGGATACAGAGTGTTGGACTGGATGGGCCTTTGGCCTGATCCAACATTGGCGTCTCTTATGTTCTTATGATAAGGATAGCTGTTCAGATTTTGCCCTGAAAGGGTGATAGGAAGATGTGCAAGTTTCTCATTCAGGTGCTTGTCCATAACATCCTGCTAGGAAAGCTTCAGTGCATTCGCGATGTGCAAGTTTCTCATTCAGGTGCTTGTTCATAACATCCCACTTCAGTGCATTCATCCAGAATATAAAGTTTAATGCAGACGATAAACTATCCTTTTATTATTAAAGTTCTTAAACGCTTAAGAGAAAAGTCCCAGTCCCGAGACTCATGTCATTCTTTTAGGTTCTTCTCTATCCTCTGCAATTCCAGCCCAAGGAGGGACACTTTAATGCTTTCAAACGTGGAAATGTTATTAAACATCAATTAGCTGGCCAGCTTTCCCCTGGCAAAATTGAAAATGTTTGCCAGAAATCGTGTGGTATGCAAACCTTTTGCAAAGTCTCTTGTCAAATACAGAAATGAGTGCCTCTTTTCCCACCCTTCCCCTCCCCTCCTCAACCACTTTTGGTTCTACATCTGGTTTAATATAATGGGTGTTTGCATGAATGGCTTAGTTAGCCAGAGTGGTAATAAAACACTTTAAATTTATTGTGACATTTGGATTTAATTAAAAAGTACACACTTAGAAAAGTAAAACATAATGTGAAGAGAGAGTTAGGAAGGGCTCCCCCCCTCCTTTTCTTCCCAAAAAAACTAATTAGAGTTGTATTTTAAATTGTTTATGTGCTGCTAATCATTGTAATAAATCATTTATACTGAAAAAGACACACTCTAATGTGCTTGTGTAACTGTTTATGTTCTCAAGTTTCTATCATGAACAAATTGATCTGGAAGTGAATTTATTAACCACTAGGGAAGAAATCATTAGTGCTTTCTCTAAATATTCCCCAGGTGCATTTTTATTATAGTAGTTTACTGCTTTAACTAAACGTAACACTATCCAGTCTTGGTTGTAATTATGATGCAAATTGACTTTCCATCATTTAAAAGTGAGGAAGCTGTCTTTTGGGTTGCTAATATTTGCCTTTCCGGTATCAGAAAGTAGTATGTCTTCTGACATTTTGCACAGGCAAATTGAAATTTAGGCAATCTTTTCATTAACAGTAAAGGTAAAAAAAATGAAAGTAGCTTTCTTGGTTTTTTTTTATTAAACTGGTATGTTTTTGCGAGACAGGTGACATCACCTACATCGGCTGTCCTTTATTAGGACAGTTGGGCTTTTATTTGGAACCCCCTTTGCACTTTAACAAACTGGTTCCTAATCTTTTGAGGCACACATTTATCCTGAATTTTTATGAAGGGACTTCTCATTCTTACATCCAAAAGAGTTTAATTTTGGAGTATGCAAGCATGAGGACCAAATACACGCAGTCATCCAGCTTCCATTTCTCTGCACAAGTTAACTGTGTGTATCTTTTGAAGGTGCCCAGTTCTGCATCTTGACAATAGGTAAAGGTAAAGGTTTCCCTTGCTCAAAAGCCAGTCGAATCCGACTCTAGGGTTGCGGTTCTCATCTCCGTTTCCAAGCCCAAGAGCCAGTGCTCTCTGAAGACATTTCCGTGATCATGTGGCCAGCATGACTAGACGCCAAGGCGCACGGGACACTGTTACCTTCGCACCAAAGCGGTACCTATTTATCTACTTGTAATTTCTTGCTTTTGAACTGCTAGGTTGGCAGGACCTGGGGCCAGAGACGGGAGCTTACTCGGTCATGCAGCACTCGGGTCTTGAACCGCTGAACTACCGACCTTCCGGTCGGCAGTTCAGCATCTTAATCACTGAGCCACCGCAGCCCCTATCTTGACAACAAAAGTGGTCAAATGATCCAGTCAAGAGCAGTACAGAAATGTGGAAGAATTATCTGCCCCACCCTAGCTACAGTTCACTAAACAGCTGCAGCACCGTCATGGACATTGACTACAATGGCCCCAATACTGTGTCCCTATAGGTCATATGTACCTTTCTGCCCTAAGAAAGGCACGTAAGGTGGTTTTTTACAAGATGGCTCTTAATTGTTGATTAGTTGGCAGTTTTTATTATGAGAATATATGTTACAGTGATTTATAGTGCTTTATTATATTTTACCATGTTGTATTCTGCTTTTTACAGAATTAATGTAAGCCTTCTTCAGCCCCCTGTGTGTGAGGGGGATGAATATTTCAATAAATAAAAAAAGGAAGGCCAGAATAGTAAGCTATGCAGAGATGCATCAGGCAGCCTCCTTTGTGCAAGGCAGGATAATTTGGACTCTCAGGAGATTTAATTTTTTAATTAGAATGGCTTATGGCATACTGGCAGCTTTCATGTCATATTAGTGTGCTCTGAGTTACAGTTTGTGACATCCATTTTTAGTGCATCATCTTCGTGAAACTTTACATTCCATGACATATTTGAGGATAGCACCTCAGTGATAAGCACATTTACTTGGAAGAATGTTCCATTTCCTCAATGTGATTTACATTTTTGTTTACTTTTAATAACCTTGATCTCTTCTGTATAAGGGGAGAGGCGATGGCTCAGCGGTAGAGCTTCAGCTTTGCATGCACACAGTCCCAAGTTCAATTCCCCAGCACCCCCAGTTACAAGGCAATATGAAAGGCTTGTGTCCAGAGACCTTGGAGAGCCAGTGCCAGTCAGAGTAGACAGCGATAAACCAAGAGCCAGTTTGGTGTAGTGGTTAAGTGTGTGGACTCTAATCTGGGAGAACCGGGTTTGATTCCCCACTCCTCCACTTGCACTTGCTGATGTGACCTCTCTCAGCCCCACCCACCTCACAGGGTGTCTGTTGCGTGGAGGGGAAGGGGAAGGAGTTTGTAAGCCGCTCTGAGACTCCAAGTGAAGGGCGGGGTATAAATCCAATCTCCTCCTCCTCCTCCTCCTCCTCCTTCTTCTTGAAAGAGCAGTTCTGGAAAGAGCTCTCTTAGCCTCATCTACCTCACAGGGTATCTATTGTGGGGAGGGGAAGGGAAAGGAGTTTGAGACTCCAAGTGAAGGGTGGGATATAAATCCAATCTCCTCCTCCTCCTCTTCCTCCAAAAGGTTGACTCAGCTGAAGACAGTGTTCAAAGTTGACATCAGACTTTTTGCCACAGCTGTATTTGTCATTCTGGTATTGGGGTTTAGAATGTGCCACACATCATTATTCTAAATTATTCTAAAACTTCCCTGTGTTTAGCTTAGTTTGCCAGTGTACCAAAACTTAGAATTGGCCAATAGCATACCCAATCTGTTTTTCCCCACATATACCCCGAAGAGCACTTTAGTCCGGGGCACAACATTGCCTGGTGGTTCCAGGCCCCTGGGAGGCAAGGCTCGCCACAACTAGGGCCAGGTCCTTTTCGGTGGCAGCTCCTACCTGGTGGAAAAAGCTCCCGGAGGACTTCAGGGCCCTGCAGGACCTTATGCAATTCCGCAGGGCTTGCAAGACGGAGCTCTTCCACCAGGCTTTTACATAGGGGCCACCACTACCACCACCACCAATGATGTGGACAACATCGGGGTTAAGGATGGCCTGGGAAGATCTGCCACAATTTTGCGCGACTGATATCACCAGACTTACTTGCTTGGGATCAGCTATAGGACAACATCATCCCCAGAGAACTGTCTGTTCACCATCATTGCATATATTCGGGGACCATCCTGCTTTCAATTGAGTATCATCGTTTGTGATTGTTATTCATATTTTTATTGCTTTTATCTTGTTTTATATGGACTTTGCCCCTTGTAAGCTTCCCAGAGCCCATTTCGCGGGGAGGGCTGGGTAAAAATCCCAATAAATAAATTAAATAAATAAAAATAAAGCTCTCCTCTGAAAATCTGGGGAAATAACATGCTTTTAAAAAAATGTCATTGTGAAAAATAATTGACTTGGCCCAGTAATAACTTTCTGCAGACTCCACCTTGATGGCATCCACCATTTTGACTTTGCAATATCTATATATGAGTGCTCCATCTCAGTACTCTCATTTATATATTGATCTGTTCTGCTCCAGATCCCTTAGTTTACTCGAGTCATTACAGTGTATAAAGCCTCTGCTAATAGAAAGGTATATTCGAATATTTACTGCTTACAATACTTACAACTAAGTGGATAATCTTTCCCCTTTCCGTCCACTTTCTCCCTCCTGCTGTATCCTACACCAGCTGTGGAAAGTTATCAAAATGCCTTGTAGCTAAGAAATTGAGATAGGAAACTTCCAGGCACAGGCATCTAGGAGCAGGGTATTTTGTAAATTTTCCTAAAGTGGAGCAGGAGGCAGCAGAAGAGAAAGCAGTGAGTGAGCAGAGAGGGGGGAAACTGGTGAGCATCAGCTAGTTATAAGTATGCTCCATCTGTCAGTTCATACATGGCTCAAAAGCATGCTCTGAACCCTCTTTTTATATTATGTCTGTCGCTAAGTTTCCCACCTTTTTATCCAGTAGTACAGAAGAACAGTCCTTTGCAGTTGAGGTAGAAACCATGTCTTGGCCATGTCCAGTTTGCACTCCCTCTCCTATCTTTTAACATAGGCAGGGGGTCATTTCCTGCAGGAGTGCACAGGAGCGGAGCTCCGGCAGTAAAGAGCCCAGGGGGCGGGCACATGCAACAAGCCCCACCCCCTGCTCCCAGCAGCCCTCAGTCAGAGCAAGAAGCAGCCAGGTAAGTTGCAGAGGGCCCCCCCCGGTCTAAAACAGTCCAGTGGCACCTTTAAGACCAGGTTTTAGTCAGGGACAAGCTCTCCCTCCTCTGCGAGGACAGATCTGCACACTCCCCCCCCCCAATAGCTAGCAATCCAAAACCGTCCAGTGGAGCCTGAGCGGTGGGTGTTGCCTGCTGACACACTTCCAGTGATGTCAGGGGTGTGTGGCATATGCAAATATGTTATGCTAATGAGTTATGCTAATGAGCTCCTGCAGCTCTTTTTCTACGAAATGACCCCTGAACATAGGTGTTGTCTAAAGGGACAATTTAACTCTTGCTGGCTGTGATTGGGCCCACAGAAACCATCTAAAACCACCTACTGTCCAGGTAATTCAGTTACTGTTGCTTTGTAATGGTACCACCATATAGTGTGAAAGCTCTCTAAGCTCTAGTCCCCCATACTTGCTGTGTATGCTGAAGATTATGTTAGAATTTCTTTTTTAAAAAATAAAGGAGCTACTTTGCTGTGTTCTACTACATTAGGTTTTCTTAATAATCCATAGGAGGATATGATCAAGATGTATTACTGCCTCCTGATACTGTAGATTGTGATCATCAGTGAAGTTCTGCAGTGGTTGAGATACTTTAATCTGCATTTTGATACATCATTTAAAAATAATAAAGAGAGCGTAGTGTCATCTTTTGAAGATGGCTCATTTTAAGACTGTGTCTGAAACAAAATTAGTCCATTCTGAACCATGGAATCAAATTTACTCTTTGGATCACTGTGTGAATTTTTTTGTAGCCAAAGAAAGGGACCTTTACCCATTTCATATCCATCTAAATCGCCTTCTTAGAAATAACTTAAATTTTCCCATCAAGGTGCCATTAATTAAGAATAGTAAATGCTACTTTACTTGCTTGCTTTTAGAGACAGGAGGTCCCTGCTGCTATTTCTGAATGCATTTATTCCTTAAAGGCATAAAACATTCAGCATATAAAACAGCATTTGCTATCCCATTGCAACTCATGTAATTTCAGTCCTATACAACCATGCCTATCCATAAGGAATATATTTTACAAAGTACAGTTTCCAGCTGTACGTATTAAAACAAGTGTGGTGACTGTGAACAACCCTAGTCTCCTATACCTTTATATAGCAATGGATACGGGCGTGATTTAAATGCAAACCAGCATATAATGATATTATTCGTGTTTGTTCTTCAAATGAGCATTCAAACCAGCAAGCCCCCGCTAAACTGTGAAGCTCAGCAGTACTGAAACAGAAAGTAAAATGGCACTTCCTATTTTCACAGTTTTTCTGTGATGTTTGGATGCTCTCACATTCTTTACTAGGAGGTGGGTGTGCTCCAAATGCAGGTGAAATGCTTGCAGTTCACCAGTGGGAAGTCCCCTTGCTTCAAATGAGAAAAGAAGCACAACCTAATACTTATCATTTCAGCGCTGGAATGTCCACAGTCATAGGGATCCAAACACCCACCTGCTTGCCATATGCAGTGCAGACCACATTGGAAACCACCAACCAACCAACCACCACCACCCCGGTCTGCTGGCCTTGGCCCCAGCTGGCCGAAAGAGATGGGGGCAAGGCTGCAGAAAACAGCCTGAGTTGCCGATCCTTCTGCACCCACCCCATCTTCCACCCAGCCTAGCAGCTGATCCAACTTGTGTCTTTAATTTGAGAAGCCAGGGACTGAACCTGGCACCTTCTGCATGGCAAGCAGATGCTGTATCACAGAACCAGCCCCTCCCTGAGAACTGAATTTCTGCACTGGACAGGAGGAAAACCTTTAAAAAGCTTACAAGCTATTTCCTTGAATCCTGTCTGCTACTGTTGCATATGCTCTTACGCTTGCCTACAGTGTTGGTGATCCTTGTCACCGTTTGTTTTGCATAATCTTATAAAAACATTCCATTTGAACAAATGTGGTATCTTCTAGTGTAAAACTGTGTTGAAGAGAATGACTCCAACAGAATAATAGGAGAACTGCTTTGACAAAAATTGTACCACAGCTTTGCAGACGTGGAGGGGGGGGAGAAAGAAACCGTCCTTTTAAAGTGTGCATGCCGAATCTGAATACAATTTTAATATGCATGCATGATGGCAGAGGAGAACTGTGTTTAATATTTAGATTCAGATCTTTTCCAGTGACAGTCTTATATGGCATTACACCTTATATATTATTAAATGAGCACTGTGTTTGGTCTCACTGATCTCATCAGTACAGTGAAAGTGAAAACTTTGCTAAAATACCTTGGGGGCAGCTTCTCTGGGTCAAAAATTCATTATTTTTGTCATGCGTGAAGATCCATGTTTTCAAGTTTAACGTTCAGTAAATTAACTCAGACTTTTGTATCATTTGGATAACACAGAAATGTGTCCTGCAGTAAAAAATTAACCAGCCTTTTTCTTAAACAACTACCAGGTGCAAGCCATTAATATTTATCTATTTGTGTGTTCGTTCATTTAATGTATACCCCATCTTTCTCCTCAGTGGCAAGCCAAAGCAGCTTATATCATTCTCCTCTCCTCCATTTTATCCTTAAATGGACAAACTTGAATGACCTTCTCTTCAGGGTGTAAGGTATTTTTGAGATTCAAAATAGTTTGTCGGATACTCTTTTCCTAAGTATACCATGAAATAGAGTGCTGTAGACTTTAATTGATAGTGTAATTGGCTAAATTGTTCTCTAATAGAAAATGAAATACAAAATATTTCAAAAAGATGGCCTTTTCACTAACTGTGAGTTGTCGCCAGTCTTCCCTCTAAGCTGAGTTAGTGTGAGTTGGCTCACAGTTTTTTCGCTTCCGGCTCACAGATTTTTGTCTCAGCTCAGGGAGGATGGCTCCAGAGCAAACTGATTTATGCAGTAGCCAAATCGCTTGCTCACAACTTTTATTCCAGTAGCTCACAAAGCAGAATTTTTGCTCACAAGACTCCACAGCTTAGAGGGAACATTGGCTGTCGCTTAGTGTTTTTAAAGTTTTAATTAATCTCGTGTGAGTATGAAGTGCCGTCAAGTCGCAGCTGACTTGTGGCAACCCCAGCAAGGGGCTTTCAAAGCAAATGAGAAGCAGAGATGGTTAGCCATGGCCTTCCTCTGCAGAGCCTTCTAGGTGGTCTGCCTTCCAAGTACCGACCCTGCTTAGCTTCCAAGATCTAATGAGATGGGGCTGTACCATGCTGCCTTCCCTCCCTTTAATTAATCTTACACTTTCTTAATACCACATGGCCCCTTCATCTTCAGCCAGTGATGCAAGAACTGCTTTTTGATGGCTTTATTCAGTCTCCAGTGCAATAGCATTCAAAAGAACAGCACTGTGTGTGCAGGACCAGTCAAGTGGGTCTTTCGCACCTGACTGGCTGGGATAAGAAGAACATAATGGGATAGCAAGGACCCAGGTGATTTGCTCCATCCATGTGATTTAAGCCTTTTCACTGTGGAATGGGATAAAACGAAAGTCATGTTGATGTTTAAGTAACTTTTACTTAAAGAATAAATTCATTGCATTAATTTACAGGTGCAGTCCTGTGTTACATGTTATGCTGGTTGGATGAGGAAGGGATTGCGACTAAATATCCTATGCCAGTATAATTATAAATTGTGATAGTGTAGAGTGAAGTTTTGACTACATAGTAACATTGTGATACCTAGGCCCACAGCTACAGGGGGGAATGTGGAAGAAATGCCCCCTTAGAAATACTCTAGGACAAGGCCTCCCTCTCTGAAATTCTCTAGCTCTTTCTATTATGAAGATGCAGAGGATATGTGCAACTTGTTTTTCACCGAGGTGCTTCAGAAAGAATAAAAGAACAGGAGCTCTAGAGGTGGGGGGTCAAACAAGTGGCCCGTGTCAAACAAGTGGCCCAGATCAGGCCCTCGGAGGGTCCCAATCAGGCCCACAGGGCCTTGGCTGTTTCATGCTTCCTTTTCCACGTCACAGCTTGCTTTACTAGTTTCTCTCAATCGCACAGGAGAGATAGATAGGCAAGCCTCTCCTGTGCAATTGAGAGAGTTTGGTAAAGAACTGGCTGAGGCTCCTCCCCCTCCTCCTCCCAGGGGGAGGCAGGGAACAGCCAGAGCTTGCTTCCTGGCCAGGCTGCAGGAGCCTTTCTTTCCTTCCACTGGCTTAGGTTCCTGCCTGAAGGAGGGAGGGAACAAGAGAAAGTTTGCTTTGCTGGGCTGTCTCAATCACACAGGAGAAATACCAGGCACCTTTAAGACTAAGGTATGAGCTTTTGTGTTCCTTGCTACAGTGTGTGTGTGTTTTGTTGGGCTCTTTGTGCCAGGGCTCTCCTGGGCGCAACTGGGTTTCTTCCCCCTTTTCTCTATATTCATGCCCTCATGATTCAGTCTTTCTCAGTAAGAAAGCAATGTGAACTATTTTAGAGGAGGAATAACAACAAGCCAGTGAGGTGGATTAGGCCAGAGTGTGTGTCCAGACCAAGTTCACCCAACACATTTCCTTTATAGGAAGTTGTAGTTATTTCTCTGGGGAAGACTATAGTTTTGTAGACAAACACATGGCCCTCAGTCTGTGTCAGGATGCCTTCTCATGTTCTCGACCAGCACATGAAGCAACTTAAAAGCTCAGAATGCCCAGCCATCTCATGTTTTCTCCTGGGTCCTAAATTCAGAACACTGAGCATGAGATTTCTGTAATGGATGTCAATAAATCAAAAGTAGGTTCGCAGCTTACAGATATACACCTTAACAGAGATCCATGGAGCAGGACCAACCTATTGACCTATATCGACGGCCCCAGTACTATTGGGGCATAGTTTGCCACCAGGGCAAGGAGTACACCAGGGCTTGCTGGGGTGGCCTGGAGGGCGACCGTAGTGGAGACTTAATTTCATCAGATGTTTGTCTGTGTCCTTTAAAAAGTTTATATATCCTCTACTTGGCATTACATTTTATGACACACATGGCCCAGCCCAACAAGGTCTCATTTATGTCAGATCTGGCCCTCATGACAAATGAGTTCGACACCCCTGCTTTAGAGGGTCAGAGGCAAATGGGACACGATATCTGTGCAGCTTTACCACATCTTGCTACAGAAAAATAAGGTATTGGGAAGATGTAAATAACTGTGATTTGAGTCTTTCCTAATCTGAATGCCAAGACTACAAAAGATAAGGTATTGAGAATAGTACATAGTTGTTGTTGTTGTTCAGTCGCACAGTCAAGTCCGACTCTTCGCGACCCCATGGATCATCTCCCGCCAGGCCCTCCTGTCTTCCTCCGTCCTCTGAAGTTGGCTCAATTTCATGTTCGTTGCATCTATGACACTGTCTAACCATCTCATCCTTTGTCATCCCCGTCTTCTTTGACCTTCAATCTTTCCCAGCATCAGGGTCTTCTCCAGTGAGTGCTCCCTTCTCATTTGGTGGCCAAAGTATTTGAGCTTCAGTTTCATTATCTGGCCTTCCAGGGAACAGTCAGGGTTGATTTCTTTGAGGATTGACTGATTTGTTCTTCTTGCAGTCCAAGGGACTCTCAAGAGTCTTCTCCAGCACCATAGTTCAAAAGAATCTATTCTTCGGCGCTCGGCCTTCCTTATAGTCCAACTCTCGCAGCCATACATGACTACTGGGAATACCATTGCTTTGACCATGCGGACTTTTGTTGGCAGGGTGATGTCTCTACTTTTTATCATGCTGTTTAGGTTCGCCATCGCTTTCCTCCCAAGGAGCAGGCGTCTTTTAATTTCATGGCTGCAGTCACAGTCTGCGGTGATCTGGGATCCCAGGAACGTGAAGTCTGTCACTACTTCCACGACTTCCCCTTCTATTTGCCAAGGAGTGATGGGGCCGGATGCCATGATCTTAGTTTTTTTGATGTTGAGCTTCAAGCCCACTTTTGCGCTCTCCTCTTTTACTCTGAGCAAGAGGCTCTTTAGGTCCTCTTCACTTTCAGCCATTAGAGTGGTATCATCTGCATATCTGAGGTTGTTGATCTTTTCCCCAGCAATCTTAATTCCTGCTTGTGATTCATCCAGGCCAGCATTTCGCATGATGTACTCTGCATATATATTAAATAAGCAAGGTGACAATATACATCCTTGTCGTACTCCTTTTCCTATGCTGAACCAATCAGTTGTTCCATATCTGGTTCTAACTGTCGCTTCTTGGCCCTTATACAGGTTTCTCAAGAGACATGTGAGGTGGTCTGGTACTCCTATCTCTTTAAGGACCTGCCATAGTTTGTTGTGATCCACACAGTCAAAAGCTTTAGCTTAGTCAACTACATAGTAACTACATACAACTACCTACCTAGTTTAGGGACTGAGTTCCTACTCTGGGGAAATTATTTACATGTAGTTTGTAACTGTTCAGTCTACTATTTTATTTTATTTGTTGACTGAACTATCAATTAATAGCTGTCTTCCCCACCTTCTACTTTGACAAATGCAGTTTTGAAGCCTGTCCCCAAATCTTTCCCTTGCAACATCTCTTGAGAAGAGAATATAGAAATAAAGTACATACCTTCAAACTGCCTCATAACTTCTTTTTAATAAGCCGTGTTTTACAGCCTTGCCGGAAGGGCTCTAAAGTTAGGTGCAGTGGAGCAGCAACAGAAAGCGCCTCGACCTAAGCTGTAGCAGATCATGTCTTCTAGAGAGGGGGTACTGTTAGGACACCTGGTTGTGAGCAGTGTTCCCTCTAAGCTGAGTTAGTGTGAGCTAGCTCACAGAATTTTAGCTTCCAGCTCACAGATTTTTGTCTTAGCTCAGGGAGGATGACTCCAGAGCAAGCTAATTTATGCAGTAGCCAAATCATTCGCTCACAACTTTAATGCCAGCAGCTCACAAAGTAGAATCTTTGCTCACAAGACTCCACAGCTTAGAGGGAACATTGGTTGTGAGGGGTGCAGTTGTCACATGGTTTCATATTGGAGTACACAGTGTAGCCTTATGCCCTTCACCATATAGTTTCTGGCTACAGGCATGGTTATACCATAGCTGTTTTAAATCCGTGTGACAGCATAAGGGGGAGGTGGGTGCATAATGAGGGTGCAGCCCGGGGAACACCAGCTTTGCTGGGATCCTGTCCTCCTCTAGGGTGAATACTTCCCTGTCAGGTAAAGTTAGGATAACAAAATAGCCATTTTAAGCACAAACATAACCCACTGGCAGCCCCAGCAAGAGAGCAGCTCACATATATCGAGACATTCTTGACAGAACGACGTTATAATGCCACCACATCTTGGGTCTTACGTAATGGTGCCTCTGAACAAAGGAAGCACTCTGCTTGAACTTTCAGCGGCCAAAGAGAGCAAAGGAAGGACAGATGAATTACAGTTGTCTCCTCAAAAGCCTCTACCAGTACTCCGCCTCAGGACTCCAGATGTCAGCTCCCATAAAGAATCTTAACTTCACTGCAGCATCTGGGTGTTGAAGGCATTGTAGTCAGGTAAGCAGGAGAGTGAAGGATCACCAGAGAGGGAGATCATACCTCAAACCGAAACTGTACATCTTCCATTCCTCCTCTATGTCCTGCAGGAGAAGAATGGGAGAGCACTCAAGCATCTGTAGCGACAGGGTGTCTCTTCATTGCCTCTTCAGATCAGAGAAGCTGTGCAGTTGCTTAATGGCCTTGCTCTGCAAGTTGCAGTAGTGTCCCCCTTACAGGTGATACACAGTAAGTATGCACTGTGCAGAAAGGGAGAGTGGTGGAAGGCAGCATGAGAATAAGTGCCTTTGTTGGTAAACCTAACTTAATTCTGCATCTGTTGACACTGTTAGCCATACACTCATGTGCAGAGGTCATTTCGGGGGGGATCGCGGGGGATCGCAGTTCTAGGGGGACTCATTAGCATAACTCATTAGCATATGCCACACCCCCTGACATCACCGGAAGTGTCTCCTCCCCACAGCCGGCGGCGACCTCCAGCGGGCACCAGCAGGGAGCTCCAGGCCCCGCCCTCCCGCACCTCACCCAGGGGGATGGCGTCCCCTCGCGTCCCCCCCCAAATGACCCCTGGGGATAAGAGCCAGGACACATGAACCAAAAAAAGAGAAAGGAGAGAGAGTGTTTCATTTCAACTCTTTATACTCCATGCCTTTAAGTCAGGTTATGGATCATTTCAGTCCGCTCAGCCTTGAGGAAGTTGATAAATTGCTTCTAGCTGTACGCCCTACCACATGCTGCCTTGATCCATGCCCGTTGTGGTTAGTTAAAGCTGGCTGCGATGGGCTGTGTGGCACCCTAAGGGAAATTGTTAACAAGTCCCTCGCAAAGGGACTGTTTCCTGGGGCGCTCAAAGAAGCGGTGGTGTGTCCTCTCCTGAAGAAGCCATCTCTGGACCCAGCTGAGTTGGCCAACTATTGACCAGTTTCCAATTTGCCCTATCTGGGCAAAATAATAGAGAGGGTCGTGGCAATTCAGCTCCAGAGCGTTTTAGATGATGCTTCCATTTTAGACCCCTTCCAGTTCGACTTTCGTCTGGGACATGGAACAGAGACAGCACTGGTTGCCCTCACAGATGATCTCTGGAGGCATCTGGATCAAGGCAGTGTGGCAGTGCTGTTGTTGTTAGACCTGTTGGCAGCATTCAACACGGTCGACCATCAGATACTGACCCACTGCCTCACTGACATTCAGGGGCTTGCCTTGCAATGACTTGTCTCCTTTCTCCAAGTTCGGGGACAAAGGGTGGCGTTAAGGGAACAGCTGTCCCAGACGCACCCACTAGAGTGGGGAGTGCCCCAAGGGGCGGTGCTATCCCCGATGTTATTCAACATCTACACGCGTCCCCTTGCCCACATTGCCCGGAGCTATGGGCTGGGATGTCTCTAGTATGAAGATGACACCCAGCTCTATCTGATGTTGGACGGTCAGTCTGGCTCTAGACCGGAAGACCTGGACCAGGCGTTACAAGCCATGGTTGGTTGGCTTAGACTGAGCCGCCTGAAACTGAATCTGACAAAGATGGAGGTCCTGTGCTTGAGTCGGGGGCAGCCCAGGGGTAGGGATCCCACTCCTGACCTTCGATGGGGTGCCATTGGTGCCAGCGCTGGAGGTTAGGAGCTTGAGAGTGCTCCTGGATGTCTCCTTAACAATGGAGGCCCAAGTAGCAGCCACTGCCAAGTTGGACTTTTACCATCTTCGGCAGATTAAGTAGTTGGTTCCCTTCCTTGAATGCAACGGCTTAGCAACAGTGATCCATGAGATGGTCACCTTGAGATTAGACTACTGTAACGCTCTCTACATTGGGCTGTCCTTGTCGCAAATCTGGAAGTTGCAGCTAGTGCAAAATGCTGCAGCCAGGCTGTTAATGGGTCTCCCCATGAGGGAGCATATCCTGTCACGATTGCCTTGGCGGGGCGGGTTAGGCAAGGCACAGAGTATCCAAAAACACAGGCTGAGGTCAGAGCACCAGATAGGCAGAGAAACAAAAGCATAATCCAAAATATCAGGTCACTAGCATAGTCTAAAGTTTACCGGAGATTGGCAGTCCGAGTTGTAAAGCCGAAAGCCGTTGTTCAGAGTCAGGTTACACATTCCAAGGTCAGGGAGCCAGAAGAACGATGTCACGCAGTCCGGAGTCAAAAAGCCGAGGGAGTCAAGCAGAAAGTCAGGAAACAAGATGCAAGGTCTGAGGTGCAGCGATTCAATCGTGATCAGTTGCCAGCATGAGGTAGGTAGTGAAGAGGGCTTCCTTAAAAGCCCGTTCCCTGTGTTCCTAATTGCCAGCTGATTACAGAGTCCTGGCTCCAGTTAATACTCTGGACTCAGAGGATGCCTCCCATGCATGCGTGCTTCCCTGCGTCAGGTTGTCAAATCCTGTCTCCTTTGGACTTTTAAACGGGCTACAGGTGGAGGGGAATCGGGGTGTGGAGCTTGCACTCGGCTCTGCAGGAGCGGCTCCAGGTGTGAACCCTTCTGACAGTCGGCGTTCATCCTCTGTAAAATTTACGTCCAGGGGTGCAGGGAGCTCTTCCTTGGATGTGGAAGGTGCAGAGTCCCTGGGATCAGAGTCCACTGGGTCGGGCGGCACGGTGGGCATGACACATCCAGCCTGCCCTGAAGGCATTGCACTGGCTGCCAATAGCATACTGGATTCGCTTCAAGGTGCTGGTTCTTACCTTTAAAGCCCTTTATGGCCAGGGTCCGACATACCCGAGGGACCGCCTTTCCCCATATATACCCCGGAGAGCACTTCGGTCAGGGTCACAGAACCGACTGGCCCTCCCAGGTCCCATATAATTTGGTTTTAATGAATTGATTTAGAAGTTATATGATACTGAATGTTATTATGTTTTATTGTGTAAGCCGCCCTGAGCCTGCCGAGGTGCGGAGAGTGGGGTACAACTATAAATAAATAAATAAATAAATTGATACATTTTCTCCTAATAACTCCAGAATCTGCCTAAACAGTTTCCAAACACAGATAGCAGGAGGCCTTTAAAGATTAGTAAAATGGTCACACCATTTCTCAAATACTCTCTCTTTAACCTCTGAGGAACATCAAGTCATAGGAATTCTCGGTTGTAGCTGGCACCCATTATATATTTTCACCACCATGAATCTTGTATCCCCATGGGTAGCTACTGGCAATGTACAAGGATAAGGAAGTTTTCCTTGTCCAGTACTATGCAAACTATAAAGTATTCAGCAGTGTTTCCCAACCTGTGGATTGGGAACCAAAAGTGAGTTGCACTTTGCAAGTTGATTGCAGGCCAGTCCTTCCTAATGGCTACTGCTGCCCTTTCCATTGAAGAAGAAGAGATTGGATTTATACCCCGCCCTTCACTACCCGAAGGTGTTTCAGAGCAGCTGACAAACTCCTTTCCCTTCCCCTCCCCACAACAGACACCCTGTGAGGTAGGTGGGGCTGAGAGAGCTCTGACAGAAACTGCTCTTTTTCAAGGACAGCTCTTATCAGAACTATGGCTTGCCCAAGGTCATCCAGCAGGTGCAAGTGGAGGAGTGGAAACCCGGTTCTCCCAGATGTGAGTCCGTGCACTTAACCACCACACCAAACTGGCTCTCTCTGCTCTGTCTTGTATCTTGCAAACCAAGATCGGACCTTGGAAACAGTATCTTCTATTTTCTCTTCATGGTATATACATGATCAAGTAAAATGTGTCCTGACGGTCTCTAGAATGAGTGAGAATCTTAGGGGAGATTGGACAGAGGAAAGGAGGAGGAATGGGTGGCGAAAGACTGGAATGCAATCTCTATATCAAAAGCTATGTATGTCAGAATGCCACTTGCTTGGGGTTCATAGCGGGGGCAGCTGTGCCTTTTGTGTGATGTTTGTTGGTTTCTCAAAAACATCTAGTTAGCCACTGTAGAAAATGGAATGTTGAACTAGATGGGTGCCAAAGTCATAGTTTACATAGGGTGCAAAAAAGCCTTGAGCTAGCCCAGGACGGGTCAGCAGTAAATTTGGACTTTTAGGTTACCATTCCAAAAATATTGGGAACCACTGGGATATAGCAGCAGTGACTAGAGATAGTCATGAACTAGGAAAATGTCGTTCAGGTTGTGGCATGCCTGGTTTGTGAGCCACGATCTGTCACAAACTTTTAGATGCCAAATGAACAGGTTCAGTTCATGAGATTCATGATGCGGCAGAATGCCCCCTGGTGTGCTAGAGGCACCAAACTCACAGGGGATCTCCAGCTGCCCTCCAAGGTTGGTGAGAAATGGATATATAGAGTCTGAGGTCATTTCGGGGGGGATCGCAGTTCCCCCGGGTGAGGTACGGGGGGCGGGGCACATGATGAAGCCCCGCCCCTGCTTCTGGCCGCCCTGCTTCCGGCCCTCATTCAGCCAGGAGGAGGCAGGAGAAGAGGGAGGGTAAGTTGCTTCCTCCCTGCCTCTCCCCACCCCTGCCTGCCTGGGGCCAGGGAGGGCCTTCGCGGGGCTTCCTTGCACTCCCGCCGGCCTTGCAGGTCCACCGCCGGGCCCCTCATGGGGCTCGGCAGTGGAGCTGCAAGGCCGGCAGCGGCGGCAGCCGGGACCGTTGGGGGCGGGGTGTGTGGCCTTATGACACACTTCCGGTGATGTCAGGGTGTGTGGCATATGCTAATGAGTTATGCTAATGAGTTCCCCTAGCTCTTTTTCTACGAAATGACCCCTGGTCTGAGTTATGGCCCCTCAAAGAAGATGCCCCAGAAAAGTGCTTTTAGGGGAAATGTCAGACACAGGTTCAAAAGTGTAAGCTACACACACCAAATGCACAAGGAACCTCAACCCGCTGCCCACTCTTCTACAATCTCTCTCCTGTTGCTTTGAAGTTTCGTAAACATTTTGATTGAGTGGACTGTCTGAAAAGGTATCCATTCACAAACCACTGGAAAGTTCATGCTAGTTGACCTTCCTCGAACTTCAGTTCACATATCATGAATTGGCCAAAATTTGTCATGAACTTTAGTTTATGAGCTGATTTGTGTCCATCCCTAGCAGTGATTTGAGGAAGCCAGTTCTTCTGTAGTGCTGTCTCTGTTTGTTGCAGTGTCTTTCCAGAGTGCTTGATACCATAACATTGTAGGTGCAACAGTACCTGGAATAGAGTTTACAGAGGAAAGTCTTGCCTGTTGTTGCTCTCTGTTGTGGAGCTTTCTTAGGTATGGTGGGCCTGCAGGGGAAAAAATGTTAATCTATTCCTCCTTGATGCTATCAGAAGTCACTGTACTGCTAATGTGAGTCTCAGTAAAAAAAAAAGTGGACAATAAATAATGTAAATAATCTCTCCTTGTATATAATTGAGTAGTGGGGTGGCACTTTCTGAACACGCTCCTACATCAGTTGGCTCCATGATGTGTCACTCAAAAGCTGTCCCTATCCACTGGCTGCGTTGCCTGAGTCCTGCCCTTTCTGAACATTCCACACACTCCTAAATCAGTTGGCTCCATGATGTGTCACTCAGAAGTTGTCCCTATCCACTGGCTGCATTGCCTGAGTCCCGCCCACAGAAGTGGTGCCTGCCAAAACTTTCCTCCGAAGATGGTTGTTTCACTCCGGTGAACACAGGTACTGTCTTTGCTCTTCTCGCCAGATGACGATTGATTCCCTCAGGGGACAACACCCACCGTCTTCAGCCTCTAAGCCAGGTTTGCTGAGGCAACACTTTCCGGAATGGTGGGGGGGGAAATGTCAAGGAAGCCAGAGTTTGGGGAGGGGAGAGGCCTCAGCTGAATAGAATGCCATAGAGGCCAGCCTCGAAAGCAGTTATTTTCTCCGGGGTGGGGGGGAAGAGATCTGTTTTCTGGAGTTCAGTTGTGATACCAGGTGATACCAGATGACATAGATCAGTTCCCCTAGAGAAAATAGCTGCCTTGAAGGGTAGACTCTATGGCATTATACCCTGCTGAGTCCTTCCGCCGCCACCCCATGCTGCCCTCCACAGGATCCGCCCCCCAAATCTCCAGGTATTTCCCTACTGAGAGGTGGCAATCCTACTTTCCCCTCAGTGCCTGCTGCTAGGCAACCAAGCTTGGTTCTGTCAGTAAAAGGCCCCTTCCATACCTATTTGGGCCTTTGGGCGAAAACTCATTGGGACCAGTCCTGACCAGCTCCAGGTAGGGATATTCCTGGAGATTTTATGGTAGAGTCTATGGAAGCGAGGTTGTGGGAGGGGAGAGGCCTCTGCTGAACAGAATGCCATAGAGGCCATCCTCCAAGGCAGTTATTTTCTCTGGGGGGGGGGAGAGATCTGTTGTCTGGAGTTCAGTTGTGATACCTGGCAATCTTCAGACTTCACCTGGAGGTTGGCCACCCTAGGCGTAGCAGTCAGCACTTCAGAGCATGCTCTGCTAGACCCAGGTTCTTGCTGAGTGGGTGATTTTGGACCAGTCAAAGACTTTCAGCCTAACCTACCTCACAAGGTTGTTGTGCAATTCAAAAGGGGGAGAGGAGAATGATGCAAGCTGCTTTGGTCCCCATTGCAGAGAAAGACTGTACTGCTCCTCCTGGGGAACCATTGTTGCCAATCTCCAGGTGAGGGTTGGCAATCACTCAGAATTACAACTGCTCTCCAGATGCAGAGATAGTTCCCCTGGAGAAAATGGTGGACTCTGTGTCATTATACCCTGCTGAGATGGCCCGCCCTATGTCAGCCTGTGTGATGTAGCAGTCAGGGTTTCAGAGCAGGGTAGAGGCTGTGGGGGGGGAGATGGAAAGCTGAAGTCAGAGGGGCAAATAAAGGTAGGTTTATGGTTGGCTAGGGAGGAGATAGGGTTCCCAACTCCAGGTTGGGAAATTCCTGGAGATTTGATTGGTGGAGCCTGGAGAGGGTGAGGTTTGAGGAGGGGTGGGACCTCTGACAGGTACAATGCCATAGACTGTACCCTCCAAACCAGCCATTTCCTCTTTTGGAACCATTGTTGCCAATCTCATGGGGAGGGCTGGAGATCACTCAGAATTACAATTACTCTCCAGATCGCAGAGATCAGTTCCCCTGGAGAAAATGGTGTACTCTGTGTCCTTATACCGTGCTGAGGTCACCACAGCAAATTGACACTGAGTGCCCAAGCCCAGGGCACTCTCCCAGAGTCTCTTTCTAGAGCTCGTTGTATTTATTTCCACAACGGACCTTATTACTAGTTAAAAATAAACAAATAATGCAGTTCAATTATAGCTGTAACTATTTTATCTGTGTGTCTGTTAGTTAAAATACGGCTCCTGTTTCCCATTTGTAACTAATCTCAGCTGAAGGGAACACAATGTTAGAGGCGATGGTTTCTAAAGTGCCACACTGCGTGCAGGCTAAGATTCTGTGCCTTGCTCACAGCCTTGCCACTGAAACACTAGCATATGTGAAGGGTTTGCTGATTTCCTGATTCCCCTGATGGTTCTACATTGTATGGTGTACCCAGCATTGTTATGTCAAGTGGGGGAGGGAGAAGATTAATAACAAAATAACTCCATACCAGTGATCATACCTGAGTACTCTTGAGTATTATGCCTATGCTTTTCCTCTACGCTGCATCTCTGCACAGGGCCCTTTTAATACTGAGATATATTGCAAGGCTCTTTGTGAACAATGATGCAGAAATGGAGAGGAGGAAAGTGGATTGCTGCCCTTCTCAGTAGAAGTCACTTTACTGGAAGAGGTCACGAGAGTTCTTTGGGGGAGAACATTTGTGTTTTGGTTGTGGAAGGGCCATAGATGCAGTCTTGTTACAGTGTTCAACCATTGCTGCCTGGTACCTTAAATGGATGGGTATTGTCAGAAACAACATTGTGAGTGGTGATGGTGTTTCAGGGATGCTTTGGTCATTGCTGCTTTTTACCCTCTTACTGCTATTACTATGTATGCCTTTAGCCTTGCTACTAGTGGGCATCACTTGGCCTACAGGAGATGCTTAACCAGTTACAAATTCTTAGCTGAATTAGGTGGAATGCCCTAATGAAATATTAGAAACTTCAGGTTTGTGGTAGGTTTGTTGGCTGGTTTTGTAGAGTCTCATAGTATAAAATAAGAGCTAATTCTGGGGAAATAGTAGTGGGGGGGAGAAGCAAATGCCAAACCTACACGTTCCTGTGAATGAGAGAAATAGTGGCAAGCAGGAGTCTAGAGTTTTTGTTTGTACAGGACTATTGCATTTGTGCAGCAGTTTGTGTTTGTGTTTTCTCAGTATGAACTTGAGCTGTCCTCTAGAATCCAAAGCTCCAGAGGCTGGGTTTTGTGAACTCGGATGGAACCAGGTGCTGCTTAGCTTGTTCTGAGTCCATTAAAAACCTGCTCTCCCAGCACTAAGTTCACTTTAATAAAGTAAGGGGGGGAGAGGGAGGAATAAAAACCTAACATGATTCAAAAGTAATAAAATGGACTGTGCAACATTGACTTCCCTTGAGACCGTTTTGTTCTTTCAAATCTGGCTCCCAGATATTTATAATCCATGAACTTTTCTCAAAATCTCTCAAAATATCTGTAGCTGATCTTTTTTTGTGTGGGTTAATATATTGCCTGATTAGTTCATGATGCCATCTGACATTTTGTGGATAATTCCTTTTTTAGTTCAGTAAAGAGCAAGGTCATTTTCCCCCCAGCTTCATTAGTTCTTAGCAAATGTTTGGGCAACAAGGAAAACACGGACATTAATCTGGCTAGTCAATGAGGGGGGGCTTGGTTCTGTACCCAGTTCAGGGGTGCTGGTACACAGTATAGTTGCTAGCAAGAATCTATATACTATTAGCCACTTGTGGCTGTGAGCTGAGGATGTCTAAATCCACAGATTGGGGCCACATGAAGGCTGAAGAAATTTTTCTGCACACTTGGGAGCCACACTGGCAACTCGGGAGCCACACTGGGCCTGGCACTGGTGGCACAGCAGTCCGGGAGCCCAGCACTGGTGGTGTGAAAGCACAGGATGTATGCTGGGCCTGGCAGCAGCCACTCTGGGCATGCCACCACCACTGATGCAATTTGGGAGCTGCTCTGGGCATGCCGCCACCCGCAGGCAGTCTGGGAGTCCACCACCAGTGGAGATGTGGGCCTTGGAGTCATGCTGGGCACAGGTTCATGAGAAAGTGGGGGGGAGGGACTTGTGCCGCGAGTATCGCAGGCATGCATGTGACTTTCCTCAGTGCAGCTGTCTGACCGCAGCTTCCTTTAGTGCAGCCAGAAAAAGAGGGTAGTGGGGGGGATTTATAGGGGTGGTGGAGGGAGAAAGAGAAAACTGTAGGAGTGATGGAGAGAGAAGACAGAGAGAAAAATACATAAGTAAGAATGAGACATAAATTAAGGGAAGGAATAGGAGAAAGAGAGAGACTCGCATGGCAGAAAGAGGGGGGGGAAGCAAACTGTTATGTATTGGGACTAAATGAGATAGCTGATGCCACAAGTTTTTTTGCGGGTCTCCACTTGTAGTTGTCTAGGATGCATAACTAGGCTCAGGATCTCATTAATACAGATGAAAATGTTTTAGCACTGGTTTTAGTGCCGTTGAAAGCAAACTTCAGTTAATATTCAATGCACAACAGCCGTTTTTTAACTTCCTCCTTTTTCACAGCGACTGTCTAGGGGGCAACCTACGGTGGGAAACCTTTGAGGAGAAAGCTCATCAGGCCTGCTCCCAGGGTTGGCAGCTCTGGGCTGGGAAATATTCAGGGGTGGATGTTCAGGGTTGGAGCCTGGAGAGGGCGGGGTTCGAGGAGGGAAGGGACCCCGGCAGGGTACAATGCCACAGAGTTCGCCCTCCAAAGCAACCATTTTTCTCCCAGAGAAGTCTGGAGATCAGTTGTAAAAGCAGGTAGTCTCCAGGCCCTACCTGAAGATTGGTAACCGCACATACTCCAAATCCTAATTGGCTCCATTTAATGGGTCTTATTCCCAAGAAAGTGTTTCTGTTGCAGCAGAGGAGGAGGTGGAGAGGAGATTGGATTTATCCCCTGCCCTTCACTACCCAAGGGAGTTTCAGAGCGGCTTACAAACTCCTTTCCCTTCCCCTCCCCACGACAGACACCCTGTGAGGTAGGTGGGGCTGAGAGAGCTCTTGACAGAAACTGCTCTTTTTCAAGGACAGCTGTGCCAGAGTTATGGCTTGCCCAAGGTCATCCAGCAGGCGCAAGTGAAGGAGTGGGGAATCAAACCCGGTTCTCCCAGATTAGAGTCCGCACACTCAACCACTACACCAAACTGGCAGGTATCAAGCGGGTGTTAAGCATGTGCCCTGGAATACATGGAAAACTTCCCTGTGGCTGTGTATTTTAGGAACGATCAGTGACAGTAAGTGAGCTGTCTTTTAGGGAAATGGCCACAACCATCTCCGATTTTCTCATTGAGGAACCTCAGTCAGTTTTGGTAATATACCTTAAGTGGGGGGTCTTTCGGTAGTTTGTTTTTCTAATGTCCATTTTGAGATGAGTGAACCCTCCCAAATGGCCCACTACAAAGCTCATTATGACAAATGCTGCCTATCTATGCCTTTTATGAGGGTATGGGTTGACATGTTGTAATAACATACTCTTAGCCTGTGAGACAGGGTGGGTAATAAATATTTCCCCCCAAAATCAAATTCTGATGGAACAGCCGCCATTTTTGTATTCTTTCTGTGCCCTTCATTGAAATGATTTTATTACAACCCTCAATCTTCTGAATGGTGTGCTCCTCCTAATTGCCACATTTGTCCTTTTTAATTCAAGTGCCCATAGAACTTTAAACTATTTTAATCTCTGCCTATCTGCTGACTTTTTCCATTTTAACAGAGGCATTTAGTCTGCTTTAAAAGCTTTCTTGAGTCTTTCTAAATAACTTAATTTGAGCTTGACAGGTTTTAATTACAATCTCTTGAGATGCTGAGTGCTAGTGAAAAGTTCTGAATACAAAGCAAACCTGTGTCATGTTGCTGAGTATTAGCCATCTTAATTGCTTTGGCGCTGAACTTTGACCTCTCATCTATATGTCTTGAAAATTTCCTTGCCTCATTTCAAATAAATTGGATAGCCCTTTTTTTTTTGTATAATCACGTGAATACATTTAATATTATTAAAGTCCTGTTACAATGTTTTTGTGTTTGTATGCTTTGAATTTGTTTCACAGATGTACTAAAACAAGCTTTGTGTTTTCTCTTGCTCACAATCACTGCTTTTAGCTTAAATTCCTCTGCCACGCAGGGCATACTTTGAGCCATGACTCACTGGAGTCTGAGCCCAAAAACCTCCCTTGAATGCCAGTGCTCATGGGAAAAATTTTTTGAAAGTAACAAAAAAATAATTTTTTGCCTGAGAGGATGTGTCATTTATTCAAGGTAAATAACCAAAATCAACTCTCATACATCTCATTTTGTGGGAAGGGAACTTCCATGTCAGGGTGTCTCATTTCCACGCAGTCACACATTCTGGGGTCTCTGGGCATGGAACAGTAGCCCTACCATCTTTGTCTCAGTTGAACAAAGATGGGACAGGCCAGATGAAGTAGTATGAATGGTGTTTGGCAGGGGTCATTTCGTAGAAAAAGAGGTGGAGGAGCTCATTAGCATAACTCATTAGTATAACTTATTTGCATATGCCACACCCCCTGACATCACCGGAAGTGTGTCAGAAGGCAACAACCACCGCTCAGGCTCCACTGGACTGTTTTGGGATTGGAGCTATTGAGGGGGGGGGGGAAACGTGCAGATCTGTCCTTGCAGAGGAGGGAGAGCTTGTACCTGAATAAAACTTGGTCTTAAAGGTGCCACTGGACTGTTTTGGACTTGGGGGCCAGGGGTGGCTCTGCAACTCACCTGACTGCTTCTTGCTCTGACTGTGGGCTGCTGGGAGCAGGGGGTGGGGCTTGTTGCATGTGCCCACCCCTGGGCTCTTTACTATCGGAGCTCCGCTCCTGTGAGCTCCTGCAGGAAATGACCCCTGGTTTGGTATGCCAATGTACTTGTCCTCACACTAGGATTGCCGGGTCCTCCCTGGCTGCTGGGGGGGGGGTAGGGTTGCCAGCTCCAGATTGGGAAACTCTTGGAGATTTAGGGGTGGAGCCAGAGGAGCACAGGGAGCTCAGTGGGGTACGATGTCATAGAGTCCATCTTCCAAAGCATTCATTGTCTACTGGCGAACTGATCTCTGTAGCCTGGAGGTGAGCTGTAATTCTGGGGGATCCCCAGGTCTTACCTGAACCTGAAGGCGTCCCTACTTGATGCCTTACCTGAACCTGAAGGCATCCCTGAGCTGTAATTCTGGGGGATCCCCAGCTCTTACCTGAAGGCATCCTTACTTCACAGGCTAGTAGAAACTAATTATATCAATTCATGCCTAACAGCAGCAAAAGCTGATACATATTGCATTTAATGATGTTTGTAAATAACTCCAGAACCTTTTGGTTGACGAGTGGGATTCAAATACTAAAAATAATGAAGCATGAAAGCATGCTCTCTCCTCTTCTTGGCCGGTGCACAACAGAAGTGGTTGTGCAGTGCAACCCATTCCAGTCCCTACACACAGCTGATGCCTAATCGACAGCCAGATCCTGTACTACTCATACTTGCTGTACTTATCCTTGCCCTGCAGCTACTGCAAAGCATGGGATGACCCTTCAAGTCCCAGTGGTGGAAATGTTACCCTGCTTCCAGTAGCAGAACCACAATTATTCAATGAGTAAGTCAAGGTAGAGAAGCATGGTAAAGCGAAGATCGAAATAGTTAGTGATGTGAAAGGTCAAATAAGAGACTTGTGAACTACACCACTTGCATTCAAACTGTATCAATAAACATGATAAGTTGTTGGAATCTGATTTTCTTTGCAAGTACCAAAAGGTTCACATTGCTTCTTTTGTTTAGAAAACTTTGACTTGAAGCTGTAGCTAATTAGCCTTGAAATATCTACTGACTGCAAGTTCATTTTCTGTATTCTGGAGACCACATTTAAAAGTTTGAACCAAAATTAATTTTGAAGTACCCTAATCTAAAATAACCCTGATGTTTGCAATGTCTCTCTAACTCCTGCTAGATTCTAGCTTTCTGGTTCACTGCATTGGCAGAGAGTTACCTGAGGCAGTGAAATTGAAACTTGCTGAGAGAATCCGACTCTTCTAAAAAAAGATTGCAAGGCACTTAGAATGACTTATTTGGTAAGTTTTGTAAGTCCTGTTCCTTTTAACGATCAAGGATCCAAAAACAGTCATGGGATGAGGTGATGGGTCCTCTTAAGGGTCACTAATTACTTAAATGACAAGAGGCAAGACTAGGGGAAAATGGATGTAGAGTTCTCTTAATCAATCAGACCAACAGCCCCTCAAGTTCAGTATTCTTATGTCTCCAGCAGTGGTCAACCAGCTGTTATTGGGGGCTGACAAACATATGCAGTAGTTTGGCCCCTGTACTTAGCAGTACTTTGCTTTTAATAAAGGAGGCTCCATTTTGCTGATATCAATTGAGATACCCGTCCTCTATTAATTTGGCTAATTTTTTTTAACAACAAAATCACCTTCATTGGGACCAGTAACTTCATCTTATAGTGATATATGTTGTGTGATAAGGTGCTTTTTTTAACCTGCCTTGAATATGACTCTAATCAGCTTCAGTTTTTAATGGAACTAAGCAGATCATGAAAGGACCAGTTTGCAGATGACACCTTAGAGCACAGGATGGCAAAATCCCAAGTGGACTTTAATGATCACTTAAAAAAAAAAGCACTTCAAATGATGTGACTGGACAACAAATATGCATGTTAGGATAAAAAAAATTAGCTTGATGTATATGCTCATGATTTTGGATTAATTGAACCACACAGGAAAAAGGGCTTGGAAAGCTCATAGAAAGTTCCATGAAAACATCAGCCCATTGTTCTGCATAATTTTAAGAAGCAACTCAGAATCTTTAGGAAAGAGAAATAAAATAAAATATTTAGTATCATTATGTCATCATACAAACCTTAGTGGGAGTTTAGTGTTCAAACTGTAATGGTACCATAGAGTTGGAATAATATCATGTCTGACATGGTTCCAGAAACTGCTTTGGGTAACTTGACATCTTTTCCATTCTTAGTACAGCTTCCCATGTTATGTGTTCAATATATATGTGATTGCACTGCTAAAACTATGAAGTATAAGTATAAATAGTTTTGAATAGTAGTGGATGCAAAGATCAAATTGATGAAGAATGGAATAGGAACTCTCCCAATTCACTCCATTAAATGTTGGGCCCAAGCCAGACACATTTGAATTCAGGTCTGGTTGAAATAGGATTTGCCCCACTCTCCACTACTAGCTGTCCCTCCTTCCCACTTACTTGTCAAACAAAAACTTTATCATTAAGAAGAGGGAAAAGTCAGCTGTGATAGAATTTAATTAGACATAATCACTAATTCACTGGAAGGAAATTATTCTCCTAAGCATTTTTACATGTGTCATTTTCAATAAAGAAAAGTCATCATATGTCCTGCGTTTTCAAGGGATTCCAGAAAAAAAGGGGGAAACCTGAAAGAGATTCTAAGTGAAGCACTAGCTCCAGTGGTACACTGTAAAATGGAATTATTACAAAGCGATATGGATATGGTATACCATACCTATCCAGAATTTACCAAGAAAAACAAGCTGCTCGGTGAAGTGTTTGTGAAATTCTCTAAAAGGTTAACAAGAGATTTGATACTGAAAGTGACTAATGGGATGACTTTGAAAATCAAAGGAGAAGAAGCGAAAGTTTTAAAAGATGTTCCATTTGAAGTGAGAAAGAGGAGGAAGCAATATAGAAACCTAAGATTGTTTTTACAGAAAAATTCCACTCCCTACAGATGGATTGTTCCAGAAGGACTTATCTTCAACTTTAAAGAGAAAAAAGAAAAGATTGACTCTGGTACAAAAGCAAAAGCATTTCTGGAAGAGCATCAAAGTTCAGCAGACAAAAAATAAAAAGCGGAGGACAAAAATGCTACAGAAGATAACAGCGAGCATGGATCGGGAAGCACTGATAGCTCATTGAGTAGCTCTTCAGATGGAACTCTGGACTCTGAATCAGAATTAGGAGTAGCAGCTCCTAAGCCTCTTAAAATTAAGCTAACCTTTGATAAAAAGAAACATAGAGGAAAGAAAGTTTACAAATAGCCAAACTCTGAATATATGACTTCTGTTTTTTATTACTATGACTAACTATGCTTGTATTTGTTTGAACTAGTAATATTAGTAGCTAATCTCCATTTAAAAAAAATATTAGGGAAACACCAAGAAATTGATGTAGAGACCATTATATGATCCTTGCTAACTCTGTATTTTAGTTTAGAAGATCTCTCACCCTTATTCCCTGTAGTGTGTAGAGAATAAAAGCAATAAAAATGTTAAGAAAAAGAGGGAGAGAGATCCACCGAGCAACACTGTGCACTGCTCATGATGCTCACCCAAGGGCAGGAGCCCTTTCACAGTGGAGCCCTCCTGAGCATGGGCCTAGCGGCACCCCTCAAGCCTGCCACTAAAGGCAAAGCCCTTGCCCCCCCATGCCAGTAAGGTCTGGTTGGTGATTGCCATTTACTTTCTGCCATTTACTATCAGTTTAAAAAATCAAGTGGTGACCAAAGATTTCTAATCCAACAAGAACTCTGGTCACAAAAAAGGGATTACAAACACCTAATCCAACAAAAGAAAAAAAATTACACCAAAGCTCTTTGGGCAGAATTAATTCTGGCTGCCAAACAGAAAAACTCCTCCCTCTTTTGGCGATTGGTCACTGATAAAAAACAAAAATTTTTCTCCCAGACTGATCCCCCAATACAGCTCTGCAAATGGGTTACTTTTTTTTAGCAATTGTATAAAGATTCTCCCTTAACCCCAGCGACAACTGCTGATTTTGAGGACTTGCCTTCCTGGCCACCAGTTTGTCAAGAGGAAATTAAATCCTATATTGTTCAATTAAAATCTGCTAAGGCTCCAGGGTCTGACGGACTGCCACCTGAATTTTTCAAAGAAAATATCGATTACTGGGTACCCTTTTTTGCAGCTCTTTTTACTTTTATAGACTCTTCAGGCCTTATCCCCTCAGAGTGGAATACGGCAATAGTGGTCCCCATATTCAAAAAGGGCGCAAGAGAAGAGCCCGCAAATTATCGGCCTATTAGCCTTTTAAATATATGTAGCAAGTTATATGCTAAACTCCTTCTGGTAAAGCTTGAGGATTGGCTGATCCAAGAAAATGTGATTGTGACAGAGCAAGCTGGTTTTAGAGAGTTTAGATCCACTTTAGACCACTGCCTTACAATTCAACACCTTATAGAAAAATACGCTGCTAAAGGTCCTAATTCTCTTTTTGCTGCTTTCATTGACTT
>NW_015162552.1:128043-128226 GCF_001447785.1 Gekko japonicus | reverse complement strand
CTTCCTCAATTGATGGAAGGCGCCTCTTTTTGTTGCGGGCTCTTCATGATAACACCCATTTGCAGGTTAGGCTTAACAGGAAAGGAAATTTATCGGACCCTATTAACACCTATAGGGGAGTTAGGCAGGGTTGTGTACTAGCCCCTTCCCTGTTTAATCTATATATTAATGATATAGTAAGTT